>NW_025535917.1:0-75872 GCF_020615455.1 Coregonus clupeaformis | reverse complement strand
AAAGGTGTGTAGAGAACATTGAGGTGTGTTTTGATTTGAGAGGAGAAGATCAAAACCACTGCTATGGTCACACACACTACCCGATCGATGACAAATGTGATTCATTCTTTAAATAAATATTTTTTTAAATATTACTCAAACTGTAATTTATATGTCGAAGATAAAATACTGTATGTAGCCTAATTAGATTAAGGAGTTGCAAGGAGTGGTGTGATGGTACAAACAGACTGGTATCCAGGCAAATGTCCAATACTCTGAGATCTCAATCTCGATCTCTGTCATGATCCCTTTTATTTCCAGACATAACAGTCTTTATATCTCTATACAGCCCTGCTAGAGAGAATGTCACAAAGGCATTGGGATGGGCCATGATGCATTCTGCTCTAAGCAGTGATCAAACAGTCCTGAGTGACTGGGGTTGGGAGTAAACAGTGGGGCAATAACAAGGACACATCCAAAGAGCAGAGAGAGAGAGAGAGAGAGAGAGAGAGAGAGAGGGGTTTATGGTTGTGATAGCGCTGGATCGATCAGGCCTCATCTGGAAGAGCCATATGAAGCCATAGCTACCTAGTCTTCTCATGCTGGTTAATGATTGACGTGTAGTGCTTGCTTTGACCACCCATGAATGGACACGCACAGCTGGAAGGTGTAGAGACAAACAGTACTGAGAGGGGACAAGGCACTCCCTATGATAAATGAAGAGTGAGAGCATGGTCTAACTGTTAGACTATAACCGAAAGCTATAGATAAATCGCTCAAACTAAGAGGATATTTATCGATTAATTAAGGGAGTTTATCTTCAACTAAGTCAGGATACATTGAGTTTATATATTTCATGGGACATATGGCTGAAAGCCTCTTGTGATTGTAGTTATCAGTCTAACTCATTTTACACTTTCAGGGTTCTCAGTAATTGGCCTATCAATGTGGATGGCTGGCATTCTCTCTCATGGTGTTCTACTGTACCTCTCTAGGTCCAACTCTTCCACCACAGACTACATCAACCTCACTGATACTGGGGGGCACAATGAGAAAACCTCAGCCCTGCTCCAGAGCACCGCCGTCAAAGTGTGTGTGGTCTGCGTCCTCATCCCGATACCGGTATTCGCCATATTGGGCAACCTCCTCATCGTGGCTTCCGTCGGACGCTTACGGAACCTCCAGACGCCCACCAATTCCTTCATTGTCTCTTTAGCAACGGCAGACTTCCTGGTTGCTGTGCTGGTGATGCCGTTCAGCCTGGTGCGTTCTGTGGACACCTGGTGGTTCGGACGAAACTTCTGCGTGCACTTCCTCCATCTTCAACCTCAGCTGTGTGGCATTGGACCAGTACGTGGCGGTGTGCGACCCGCTTCACTACCCCACCTGCATGTCTCCCAGACGAGTCACTATGCTCCTCCTGCTCTCCTGGCTGCTCCCCCTCCTCATCTCCTCCCTCTGCGTTTCCCTCAGCATGTACTATCTGACGCCCCCTACAGGGCACAGAGGCACCCAGCAGGAGAGACAGACCTGTGTGGCCCAGTTCCACACCCCCTATGCTGTGGCCGACTCTACGGTGTGTTTCGTCATTCCTGTTGTGTTCATGCTGATTGCCTATGGGAGGATCTTTATGGTGGCTCAGCGGCAGGCCAGGTGGATCCATGCCATGGAGAACCAGGCCGTGCAGCTCCACACGAACCAGGCGAGTCCAGGCTAGGTTGGGGGGCTTCTCCATCAGAAAGGAGAACAAGGCTGCAAGGACCCTGGGTTTGATCATGGGGGTGTTCCTACTGTGCTGGCTCCCCTACTTCAGTATCAACATAGCCTTTACTCTGTGGGGAGACAGGATCAGCCCCATAGGCCTCTATGTGGCTGGGCTATGCTAACTCATCTCTGAATCCTTTTATTTATGCCTCCTTCAATAAAAACTTTCACCATGAGTTTGTGGCCATCTTGGGTTGTGGGATAGTAGGCAGGCAGATCAGGGGATGTTTAGTGTCTACTCAGGAGGTCAGTAGGCAGGTACATACTGGAGTTACCTTGGAAACCATCTCAAAACGACTGCCGGAGTGCAAGTAAATTCCTTTTAATAAACAGAAAGGTGCATGTTTAAAGATCTGACAAGTCTCCCATTTCACTCCCTGTCTGTCTCTCTGTGCTGTTTTGTTGAAATGAACATGTAGTTATATCATTGTTTCTTTCACTGATTAAAATAGTAAATAATATGGTGTCAAGATATTCTTTTTCTCTTCTCTTTGTCGTGAGATTGTTATCATTTGATGGTGTCAGTGCTTATTTCGTGCTTGCAGTGTCATTGCATTGTCAGGGTAACAGAGTAGCTAACCAGGCTATGTGGGAGACAGCTACATAACACACTGTTCCTTTCACCCTATCAAATAAAATAAAATAAAATAAAATTTTATTGGCCACATATGCCGAATACAACAGGTGCAGACATTACAGTGAAATGCTTACTTACAGCCCTTAACCAACAGTGCAGTTATTTTTTTTATAAAAAAGTAAAATAAAACAACAACAAAAAAGTGTTGAGAAAAAAAGAGCAGAAGTAAAATAAAATAACAGTAGGGAGGCTATATATACAGTGGGGTACCAGTGCAGAGTCAATGTGCGGGGGCACCGGCTAGTTGAGGTAGTTGAAGTAATATGTACATGTGGGTAGAGTTAAAGTGACTATGCATAAATAATTAACAGAGTAGCAGCAGCGTAAAAAGATGGGGTGGGGGGGCAGTGCAAATAGTCAGGGTAGCCATGATTAGCTGTTCAGGAGTCTTATGGCTTGGTGGTAGAAGCTGTTGAGAAGTCTTTGGACCTAGACTTGGCACTCCGGTACCGCTTGCCGTGCGGTAGCAGAGAGAACAGTCTATGACTAGGGTGGCTGGAGTCTTTGACAATTTTGAGGGCCTTCCTCTGACACCGCCTGGTATAGAGGTCCTGGATGGCAGGAAGCTTGGCCCCCAGTGATGTACTGGGCCGTACGCACTACCCTCTGTAGTGCCTTGCGGTCGGAGGCCAAGCAGTTGCCATACCAGGCGGTGATGCAACCAGTCAGGATGCTCTCGATGGTGCAGCTGTATAATTTTTTGAGGATCTGAGGACCCATGCCAAATCTTTTCAGTCTCCTGAGGGGGAAGAGGCTTTGTCGTGCCCTCTTCATGACTGTCTTGGTGTGTTTGGACCATGATAGTTTGTTGGTGATGTGGACACCAAGGAACTTGAAGCTCTCAACCTGTTCCACTACAGCCCTGTCGATGAGAATGGGGGCGTGCTCAGTCCTCTTTTTTTCCTGTAGTCCACAATCCTCTCCTTTGTCTTGGTCACGTTGAGGGAGAGGTTGTTATCCTGGCACCACACGGCCAGGTCTCTGACCTCCTCCCTATAGGCTGTCTCATCGTTGTCGGTGATCAGGCCTACCACTGTTGTGTTGTCGGCAAACTTAATGATGGTGTTGGAGTCGTGCTTGGCCATGCAGTCATGGGTGAACAGGGAGTACAGGAGGGGACTGAGCACGCACCCCTGAGGGGCCCCTGTGTTGAGGATCAGTGTGGCAGATGTGTTGTTACCTACCCTTACCACCTGGGGGCGGCCCGTCAGGAAGTCCAGGATCCAGTTGCAGAGGGAGGTGTTTAGTCCCAGGATCCTTAGCTTAGTGATGAGCTTTGAGGGCACTATGGTGTTGAATGCTGAGCTGTAGTCTATGAATAGCATTCTCAAGTAGGTGTTCCTCTTGTCCAGGTGGAAAAGGGCAGTGTGGAGTGCAATAGAGATTGCATCATCTGTGGATCTGTTGGGGCGGTATGCAAATTGGAGTGGGTCTAGGGTTTCTGGGATAATGGTGTTGATGTGAGCCATGACCAGCCTTTCAAAGCACTTCATGGCTACAGACGTCAGTGCTATGGGTCGGTAGTCATTTAGGCAGGTTATCTTAGTGTCATTGGGCACAGGGACTATGGTGGTCTGCTTGAAACATGTTACAGACTCAGTCAGGGACATGTTGAAAATGTCAGTGAAGACACTTGCCAGTTGGTCAGCACATGCACGTCCTGGTAATCCGTCTGGCCCTGCGGCCTTGTGAATGACTACCGACACTAAGATAACCTGCTTAAAAGTCTTACTCACATCGGCTACGGAGAGTGTGATCACATAGTCATCCGGAACAGCTGGTGCTCTCATGCATGCTTCAGTGTTGCTTGCCTCGAAGCGAGCATAGAAATGGTTTAGCTCGTCTGGTAGGCTTGTGTCACTGAGAAGCTCGCGGCTGTGCTTCCCTTTGTAGTCTGTAATAGTTTTCCAGCCCTGCCACATCCGACGAGCGTCAGAGCCGGTGTAGGACGAGTATCAGGATCAGGAAGAGAAACAGAAAGCTTCTACGAGGCAGATGTTCCGGCCCGACATAGCTATCTGGCCGGCCGGTCGGACCTAGCTATCTGGACGGCCGGACTTAGCTTTCTGGCCCGCCGGCCGGCGGACGTAGCTATCTGGCCGGCAGGCCGCACTAAGCTATCTGGTCGGCCGGCAGGACTTAGCTATCTGTCTGGCCTGACTTAGCTTTCTGGCTGGCCGGCCGGCCGGACATAGCTATCTGAACGGCCGGACCTATCTATCTGGCTGGCCGGACTTAGTTATCTAGCAGGCCGGCCGGCCGGACAAAGCTATCTGGCCAACCAGAATCGACCTACTGGTTCATCTTGGGCATTTTCCTGATCATTGGGTCAGACTCGGAAGCCCTCACCTCCACTGACGACGCAGGTTCTTTCTCCTCATTTTTGTCAGGATCAATTTCAAGTTCACTATCCGTCGACTGCATTTTTATCTCCTGTACTTGACCCAAAGGTGAAAGTACTCGACTTGTATTTCGCAGTCGGTTTGGGTATGCACCTCACGCCCTTCTTTCTGCCCCACTTCTTCTCACCATCCGTACTCTGCCTCGCCCTGTACTCTGACAAGATGACTTCCATCTCCGTGTGGGACTTCAGGAAACTCGGTATGTAGCCACCCGCTGCTGTCATGCTCCCTCATGTTTTGGAAACATAAGGAGCGTATCTTTCATATTAGCGAGGGGGGGAAAGGTAGCATTTGTAGCACAATGGGTTCTGTATCAACACAACTATGTTTTGAAAAAACTCAGCCTCAGGCAGACATACGATACTTCCTCCCCAGTTACGCTCCCATTTTCTGGAGCATAGAATTACAATAACTAGAATGGACATGTTCTCTCAGATCATGGCAATTTTCCATGGGATTGCAATAGTCCGGACTGCTTTGTCTGTACTACTTCTAATTCTATGGGCGGCACATGAGAACTATGTGCCTTCAAATAAGCATAATTGAACATCATCATTGAACATTCTCATGTCATCATTGAGATTGAATTGAATACTAAACATTCAATGCTTGTGGTACACCCAATATGGACACCGGTCCATGTATGTCCATTCTAGTAATCCCAATTCTGTGGTCTGGGAATATGTACCACCTGAACCAGAACCTGACCCCCACTCATTGGAATATAATAAGAATACTATATACAGTACAGTTACCTCTATGGCCACAGCCACTGTATTCACTAGCATTAGCTTGAATGCATATGCAGTACCTGGGGATGTGTGAAACTTACTCATCACCCTGAAGTGTCCCAACTTGCGCCAGTGAATAGCTAGCTTTTCGCGTGGGGCCGACTGGTAAGACGCTTCTGGAGTGTGGTCACGTGTGCTAGCAAGGCAGAGGTCCTGGGTTTGCGCCTCAGTATGAGACGAATCAGGAGGAGTTGGTACTTTCTAGGCAAGCAACGTGACCTTCTTTACACATAGCCAGATTCACTAACATTAGCATTGAGACTGCTGAGACTGAATGGACCCGAGGTCTTGTTTGCATGCATAAACCACCTTAAAGTAATGATGTTGTTACTACAGAAACTATAGAAATAGCTTCTGTTTCTTCCACTTTCAGATTCCCAGACGCCACAAATGAGTCGGTCCGAGTGAGGAAATGACTCCTCATAGCTCTACACCTCCTATTAAAATAAAATACCCCACCCTACCCCACACTGTCTTATTTCATAACTTTCATTATAGGCATAGCTACAAAGGTAAACTGGTTGTGTATTGGTCCTTTGGTGCTTTGACCCCAGATGGGTGAATGATGTAGACTAGCACAGTGGTTGTCACATCACAGAGACCTCAAATACTGGTGAGGGAAAACGGGATTTGTAACACTCATCATGCAGGCTTCATGTTGTGAATTTTGGTGGTCATATTTAGAACTATACACTCATAGAAAAAAGGGTTCCAAAAGGGTCCTTCGGCTGTCCCCATAGGAGAACCCATTTTGGTTCCAGGTAGAACCCTTTTGGGTTCCATGTAGAACCCTCTGTAGAAAGGGTTCTACATGGAACCCAAAAGGGTTCTACCTGCAACCAAAAAGGGATCTTCAAAGGGTTGTCCTATGGGGACAGCCAAAGAACCCTTTAAGGTTCTAGATAGCACCTTTTTGGTGTAGATCATCCTAGTATTTTTACAACAGACATTGTCATCAAACTTTCGTTTTTATATCAGTTTCTAAGCCAAGATTATCTTTATTATCAATACTGACTCGGGACCCTAACACTGAAATAGGATGGACCAAATCCATATAATTAAATACATGGCTCTAGGAGAGACCATCTATCCACCATAGGGGTGTTACATAAGCAATACTATTACAATGCACAGTGCATCTTATTAGAAAATTTGGTCTGTCTTACTGCACAAACTTGTTCTGTTCTGTATGACTCAATCACATCCTATATGACATCAACACTTGACTTTCTTAGTCTCGCTCATTTCTTAAAGCAACAGCAACCCAATAGTGAATAGGACAGGTGAAATCCACTTTTCTGAGTACCTGACTGTTTCTGCATACAACAACATTATGTCATTGCACTGGCAATAGAACAACAAGTTGGCATGACTGGCATGGAGTCTACATACTTCCTCTTGCAGTCTTTGTGTACTGCTGTCAGTGAGACCTATGTGTGGAGGGAGGGAATGAGACAGTTTTGTCAGTGAGTCACTGAACATTGGATGAGAAAAAGAAATAATTATTTCAAAAGAGGAAGAATGCCACACCTCTCTAGAGATCCTGTCCGTTATTTGCTGTCTCTAGTCAGTTCTTCATCACCATGGCATTCTCTGGGACGTATGAGCTTGAAAGTCAAGAGAATTACGATGAGTTTCTGGAGGCAATTGGTAAGTCAAATATTTGTTTATGTGTTTAATGTGTTTGAGTCAAACTAAAATGTTTGAATTAGAAGTGTGTGTTATTAACCTCAATCTTTCCCCCATAAATATTTCCCACCTTGCGCTACCGTAGCCCTACCCCTAACCATAGCCCTAATTCTAATCCCAACACTAGCCGCAACAAACAGTCTAATCCTAACCCTAACCCATATCTTACCACTACCCTTACCCCAAATTTAAAATACCCCTAACCCTTACCGTACCCTCTGTAATTTCCCCCAGGGTTTGCCAATGCCAAGACTGACTTCAAGGTGACAACAAAGGTGCTTCAGGAGGGGGATGATTTTACCTGGTCACAGATTATTCCCAACTGGACCTTGACTAACAAATTCACCATTGGAAAGGAGTGTGAGCTAGAGAGCATGCTACGCTCCAAGTTCATTGTGAGTGAATAAATGAATGAATAAATGAATGGATGTGCTCTTTAAACTCATGGAATATCACCCAAAGTATTGTAAAAGTTGTCATTTCAAAGAGATACAGCATATGTACTGTACTTTCCATCTGAATGTGATTCACGTGCTGAACTCTTTTTGTCCCTTTTAGACCACCGTCACCATGGAAGGAGGCAAGATAATTATTCCGTTCCCCCAGTATCATTTCACTGCTGAGATCAGCGGGGACAAGCTGATCATGGTAAGAGAAAGTGACTGAGACAGAGAGAAAGAAAGAGGAGAGTGTTGAGTTATTGAGTGATTAAAGTAAATATATTTATAGAGATAGGGAGACTGTTTTTTATACTTATATGTGACATACTGTACAACAGTATGGATATCTTCATTTCAATACCCTCTGATAAACCATCTTTCCTTTCTTTTCTCTTCGTTGTACAGCTCTGTACAACCACCGGGGAGAAGGGTGTGACCATGAAGAGAATCAACAAGAGGATCTAACATCAAACATCTAACGTGTTGAGGCAGAGCTCTTCTGTGTGTACTATTACTGGTGACTGTGTTCCCACTACCTCGTAAACTACCCGTATTTTACTGTTTCACATCCAGAAAGTTCTGGATGACTCATACCAGCTGGATCCCACTTCCAGTACATTTACAGCAATGGTCGCCTGTCCATCTTTAATATAAAAAGACATATACTATGCAATCTATGCGACTTTCTGGTATTCAGTGTTTGTGGTGTGTGGTTTGTAGTGTGTAATAATAATAATAATATGCCATTTAGCAGACGCTTTTATCCAAAGCGACTTACAGTCGTGCGTGCATACATTTTTGTGTATGGGTGGTCCCGGGGACCGAACCCACTACCTTGGCGTTACAAGCGCCGTGCTCTACCAGCTGAGCTACAGAGGACCACAGTGTCAATGGTATCCATGAACTACCTTCATGTGAATAAAGTAATGTCTTATTTCTTTGTACCAGCTGATCATGTAAAATAAAAGTCAAATAAATATGCAAGAGAAAACCAGATTCATTGCCAAGGCAGTTTTCTTTATTTTAGAATCATCCTGAGCTCAGTCGTTGCAGTAGCGAAACAGTTGCAGTCTGTCTCCCCCTACTGCTTATTAGGAAACAGTGCAGATGTGTTTCTAGCGCGATAAAGCTAAGTGAAGAGACGGGCAGCTTTGGGTCCTCTTGCTGTTTCTCTTCAGTGGATGTGGTGCCATTTAGACAGAAGGCAAAGTGGTGATCTATACAATCTCTTTATGTTTATTTTGGGGAATAATAATCTCTCTCTCTCTCTCTCTCTCTCTCTCTCTCTCTCAATTCAATTCAATTTAAGGGCTTTATTGGCATGGGAAACGTATGTTAACATTGCCAAAGCAAGTAAAGTAGATAGTAAACAAAAGTGAAATAAACAATAAATATGAACAGTAAACATTACACTCAGAAGTTCCAAAAGAATAAAGACATTTAAAATGTCATATTATGTATATATACAGTGTTGTAACGATGTGCAAATAGTTAAAGTACAAATGGGAAAATGAATAAAAATAAATATGGGTTGTATTTATACTGGTGTTTGTTCTTCACTGGTTGGTTGCCCTTTTCTTGTGGCAACAGGTCACCCAGTAGATAAGGGAGTTTATCAAAATTGGGTTTGTTTTCAAATTCTTTGTGGATCTCTGTAATCTGAGGGAAATATGTGTTTCTAATATGATCATACATTTGGCAGGAGGTTAGGAAGTGCAGCTCAGTTTCCACCTCATTTTGTGGGCAGTGTGCACATACCTGTCTTCTCTTGAGAGCCAGGTCTGCCTACGGCGGCCTTTCTCAATAGCAAGGCTATGCTCACTGAGTCTGTACATACTCAAAGCTTTCCTTAAGTTTGGGTCAGTCACAGTGGTCAGGTATTCTGCCACAATGTACTCTCTGTTTAGGGCCAAATAGCATTCTACTTTGCTCCGTTTTTTTGTTAATTCTTTCCAATGTGTCAAGTAATTATATTTTTGTTTTCTCATGATTTGGTTGGGTCTAACTGTGTTGCTGTCCTGGGCCTCTGTGGGGACCAGCTTGCTTAGGGGACTCTTCTCCAGGTTCATCTCTCTGTAGGTGATGGCTTTGAGGTTTGGGAATCGCTTCCTTTTAGGTGGTTGTAGAATTTAACGGCTCTTTTCTGGATTTTGATAATTAGCGGGTATCGGCCTAATTCTGCTCTGCATGCAGTATTTGGTGTTTTACGTTGTACACTGAGAATATTTTTGCAGAATTCTGCATGCACAGTCTCAATTTGGTGTTTGTCCCATTCTCTCTCTCTCTCTCTCTCTCTCTCTCTCTCTCTCTCTCTCTCTCTCTCTCTCTCTCTCTCTCTCTCTCTCTCCTTGCCGATGGTGAGCTTGTTGGTCCAGGTCTTGAAGGGGAGGACCTTGATCAAGGTGAACTTGTCTCCGTTCTGCTCCATTTCAGTCCTAATCTTCACTTCACTGCCTTTCTCAACCATGTTCTTGGATAACCCTTGTGAACGATAGAGGTTATATCATCATATAGGTCAAATTTTTTATTTCTATACATTTAAACTCCTATTGTCATATTATCTTCAGCGGATTTGTGATTATTATTATATACTGAGGAACACACATCTACTGAGGAACACAATTATGACAACACATATTCTCTCTCTGTACTACGAGGTAAAACCTTGTACTTTTGCAATCTTCATTTAATGTAAAGTTGTTTTTACATTGTATTATTCCGATACAGCTCCTTATTGAAAATTATGATGTGGTTCTTACCAAGTAACTCCATTAACTTATCGACATTTCCCTGGCTCTCCATCTCATAGGTCCCGCTGAAGGCCATGGCCGTGCTGAGGTGTGGAGCGATGAGAACAAGATGACGGCGAGGTGCTGAGAGCAGACAGGTAACTAGGAGTGTCCCTCAGCCTCCTTAAGTACACCACCACCAACCACCTGTTGTCAGTCGCCCCAGTTCCATTCCCTCCCATGATCACACATCCTACCTTCTGTTCCTACAAAGCAAATATGTATTAAAATTGATATTAAAATTGATAAGCCTGTACGAGATTATTCAAAGTGATTTTATAGTCCTCACTGTGGGATTATGAATCACCATTTCTAAACTTCATGAAAATAAGTCACATGAACATAGTTTAATCTTTTAATGCTAGCATCAGATCTTGTTTCTGCTTCAGGGAAAATGATACGCTGGTAGTCACTGGCAGTTAGATGATGGACCCAATCCAGAATTTTGCTTCAAACAACGCAAGGCAAATTTCTCAGACAGGCACCCAGGCTATCTATGATGGTAGTATTTTGAAGGGAGAGAGAACACCACCTCCCTCTACAGAGAACAGCACCTCTCTCTACGGAGAACACCACCTCTCTCTACAGAGAACAGCACCTCTCTAAACAGAGAACAGCACCTCTCTCTACAGAGAGAAAAGCACCTCTCGCTACAGAGAACAGCACCTCTCTCTACTGAGAGAACACCATCTCTTTCTACAGAGAACAGCACCTCTCTCTACAGAGAACAGAACCTCTCTCTACAGAGAGAACACCACCTCTCTCTACTGAGAACACCATCTCTCTCTACAGAGAACAGCACCTCTCTCTACTGAGAACACCACCTCTCTCTACAGAGAACACCATCTCTACTCTGACCTCTCCTCGTGGCATTCAGTGGCAGATATGAGGTGGAGAGTTAGAAGAACCAAGAGGTGTTCTTCAAGGACATTGTAAAGTACCAAACCTATCATTTTCAATGAGGTTTAGTAGACATAAATGTTGTACAAAAACAGAAAACAACATTTGGAGAAGTTATTCTATGTAAACCTCTGTTGGAAAGAGCTAAACAAAATGTTTAGATAACATGTATTTGATAATTGATTTCACAGAATGTTGACCTCAATCGTTCTCGCTCCCCCATCTTCCACACTCACATTCCCCTCTTCCACCCTCTCCTCTACTTTCCCTCAGGGATTGTCAGTGATGATGCAGTGAAGACAGACTTCAAAGCGGTGAAAGATAGTCCAGCATGGAGATGACTTCGTCTGGACCCAGTTCCTTCCCTCTAGGGCCTGGACCCTGTCTATTCCCTCATCCTTCTCATGCGATCCAGCTCACCACAACCCCTGGAAAGAATGGTGTGACCATAAAGAAAATCAGTGAGAGGATCTAGATCTGACCTTCCACTGTTCCACCACCCACCAGAAGAAGATTCTGGCTTCTACTTCTAAAAATCCACCTTTCCAGAAATAAGTCTCTCACTGTTGCCGCTTGCTACAGACCCCCCTCAGCCCCCAGCTGTGCCCTGGACACCATATGTGAATTGATTGCCCCCCATTTATCCTCAGAGTTTGTACTGCTTGGTGACCTAAATTGGGATATGCTTAATACCCCAGCCATCCTACAATCCAAGCTAGATGCCCTCAACCTCACGCAAATTATCAACGAACCTACCAGGTACAACCCTAAATCCGTAAACATGGGTACCCTCATAGATATCATCCTGACTAACATACCCTCTAAATACACCTCAGCTGTCTTCAACCAGGATCTCAGCGATCACTGCCTTATTGCCTGCGTCCGTAACGGGTCCGCGGTCAAACGACCACCCCTCATCACTGTCAAACGCTCCTAAAACACTTTAGCGAGGAGGCCTTCCTAATTGACCTGGCCCAGGTATCCTGGATGGATATAGATCTCATTCCGTCAGTAGAGGATGCCTGGTTGTTCCTTAAAAGTAATTTCCTCTCAATCTTAAATAAACATGCCCCATTCAAAAAATACAGAACTAAGAACCGATATAGCCCCTGGTTCTCCTCAGACTTGACTGCCCTTGACCAGCACAAAAACATCCTGTGGCGTACAGCATTAGCATCAAATAGCCCCCGCGATATGCAACTTTTCAGGGAAGTTAGGAACCAATATACACAAGCAGTCAGGAAAGCAAAGGCTAACTTTTTCAAACAGAAATTTGCATCCTGTAGCACTAACTCCAAAAAGTTTTGGGACACTGTAAAGTCCATGGAGAATAAGAGCACTTCCTCCCAGCTGCCCACTGCACTGAGGCTAGGAAACACTATCACCACCGATAAATCTACAATAATCGAGAATTTCAACAAGCATTTTGCTACAGCTGGCCATGCTTTCCATCTGGCTACCACTAACCCGGCCACCAACTCTGCACCCTCTGCTGCAACTTGCCCATGCCCCCCCGCTTCTCCCTTCACACAAATTCAGACAGCTGATGTTTTGAAAGCGCTGCAAAATCTGGACCCCCTACAAATCAGCTGGGCTAGACAATCTGGACCCTTTCTTTCTAAAACTAGCCACCGAAATTGTCGCTACCCCTATTACTAGTCTGTTCAACCTCTCTTTCATAACGTCTGAGATCCCCAGAGATTGGAAAGCTGCCGCGGTCATCCCCCTCTTCAAAGGGGTGACACTCTAGATCCAAATTGCTACAGACCTATATCCATCCTGCCCTGCCTTTCGAAAGTATTCGAAAGCCAAGTTAACAAACAGATAATTGACCATTTCGAATACCACCGTACCTTCTCCGCTATGCAATCCGGTTTCGAGCTGGTCACGGGTGCACTTCAGCCACGCTCAAGGTCCTAAACGATATTATAACCGCGATTGATAATAGACAGTACTGTGCAGCCGTCTTCATCGACCTGGCCAAGGCTTTCGACTCTGTCAACCACCGCATTCTTATTGGCAGACTAAATAGCCTTGGTTTCTCAAATGACTGCCTCGCCTGGTTCACCAACTACTTCTCAGATAGAGTTCAGTGTGTCAAATCGGAGGCCTGTTGTCTGGACCTATGGCAGTCTCTATGGGGTGCCACAGGGTTCAATTCTTGGGCCGACACTTTTCTCCGTGTATATCAATGATGTCGCTCTTGCTGCTGGTGACTCTCAGATCCACCTCTACGCAGACGACACCATTTTGTATACATCTGGCCCTTCATTGGACACTGTGTTAACAAACCTCCAAACGAGCTTCAATGCCATACAACAATCCTTCAGTAGCCTCCAACTGCTCTTAAACACTAGTAAAACTAAATGCATGCTTTTCAATCGAACACTGCTGGCACCCGCCCACCCGACTAGAATCACCACTCTCGACGGGTCTGACCTAGAGTATGTGGACAACTACAAATACCTAGGTGTCTGGTTAGACTGTAAACTCAACTTCCAGACTCACATAAAGAATCTCCAATCCAAAGTTAAATCTAGAATCGGCTTCCTATTTCGCAACAAAGCCTCCTTCACTCATGCTGCCAAACATGCCCTCGTAAAACTGACTATCCTACCGATCCTTGACTTCGGCGATGTCATTTACAAAATAGCCTCCAACACTCTACTCAGCAAATTGGATGTAGTCTATCACAGTGCCATCCGTTTTGTCTCCAAAGCCCCATACACTACCCACCACTGTGACCTGTACGCTCTTGTTGGCTGGTCCTCACTACATGTTCGTCGTCAAACCCACTGGCTCCAGGCCATCTATAAATCACTGCTAGGCAAATCCCCGCCTTATCTTAGCTCATTGGTCACCATAGCAGCACCCACCCGTAGTCTGCGCTCCAGCAGGTATATCTCACTGGTCATTCCCAAAGCCAACACCTCCTTTGGCCGCCATTCCTTCCAATTCTCTGCTGCCAATGACTGGAACTAATTGCAAAAATCTCTGAAGCTGGAGACTCTTATCTCCCTCAATAACTTTAAGCATCAGTTGTCAGAGCACCTTACCGATCACTGCACCTGTACACAGCCCATCTGAAATTAGCCCACCCAACTACCTCATCCCTATATTGTTATTTATTTTGCTCATTTGCACCCCAGTATCTCTATTTGCACATAATCTCTTGCACATCTAGCATTCCAGTGTTAATACTATTGTAATTATTCTGCACTATAGCCTATTTATTGCCTTACCTCCATAACTTGCTTCATTTGCACACACTGTATATATATTTTCTGTTGTATTTCTGACTTTATGTTTTTTACCCCATATGTAACTCTGTGTTGTTGTTTTATTGCACTACTATGCTTTATCTTGGCCAGGTCGCAGTTGTAAATGAGAACCTGTTCTCAACTGGCTTACCTGGTTAAATAAAGGTGAAATAAAAAAAATAAAAAAGAGAGGTCTGTAATGTCTCCTTACAACCACGAGAGGGAGACAGCCTGACACTGTTCCTTTACTACTGCAACAGCTGAGATCATTCACTTTGCTAGAATTTTCACAAGTATGTGGTACATATTCACAACTCTAAGCACAAAAATCAAAATGGCTCATGTTTCAAAACTCTAAGCAAATTTTCAATTGACTGAGTACAACAAACAAATTCACAGTTACGTGTTCACTGCACCAAATCTCTCTTTCAATTTTGATACATGTTCAATCTATGTATCTGCTTTTCAAAATGCAATATTCACTTCACTTTTGCTATGATTTTCTTGTCATTTGTTAACAATACAATTAACTATCACTTAATCAAACTGCTCAAAACTGAAGACTACTGAACCAAAATGTTGTAGCGTCTAGATAACGTATATATTTTTTGATAACTTCTGAATACTCTGAATGTCTATATTTTTACCTCAAATGTATCAATTTGACATCTACTGTATAAGGATAATGAAACTGTAAGACTGAAATATTTGTCAACATGATCACAACCGACCATTGTATAAATATTATTTAAAAAATGGTGCATGTCAAGTTATAGTCAAATACTGTATTGGAAAATATATTTACAGTCTACTATTTTCTCTATTCAGCACTTCAAAAAGAAGAGTTTTGAAATGTGTATCTTGTATTTTTTGCTATTGGATTAAATGGCAGTTAAAATGAAATGGTGACTCTATCATTATACATTTACATTTACATTTTAGTCATTTAGCAGACGGTCTTATCCAGAGCGACTTACAGGAGCAATTAGGGTTAAGTGCCTTGCTCAAGGGCACATTTACGTCATTCAGCAGACGCTCTTATCCAGAGCGACTACAAATTGGTGCATTCACCCTATAGCCAGTGGGATAACCACTTTACAATTATACTTTTTTTTTTTTTTTTTGGGGGGGTGACTGATGTATTAGTGACTAAACTAAATGTTCTCATGGTATTTCATGGACAACTTAGATTTTGCATGAATGACTCCGGGGTGAAAGATGTGTGAAACCCCAATGATTGCACAATCAAAGGTTCTGAACATAAGGTTCGGAACATAAGATAGGGGGCATTACAAGTGTAATCAGTTTAGAGTGTTGTAAATACACCACTTACATCAGAAAAATGTGCCAAAGTGTGCCAATTTTTTTTTTATAGATGGGTTGGTTGTTTAGCAACAAAACCGACACGTGCACAACTATTGGGCAAAACAGACGGGGTTGGCTTTGTCTAAACATCAGACTGTTACCATGGTTACTCCATGGATATCAGTCTGAAAGAAGTTGCTGTAAAAAATATGGAACCGTCTCTACAAGCTAGAATGTTGAATACAATTATATTTAAATATATTTTACCGGTTGTCCGTGCTGTTGGTCCTTTTGGTGTTAGGAGGTGGAGATAGGGTATCCACAGGAAAGTGTTGTTTACCCGAGTTTTTGAGGCGCCGGTAGGTTCTGTTGCTTGTATTTTCCATCTCCTGACGCATTTCATGTGATGCACAATATGTAAACAATAGCCGAATGCAGTGTTGAGTTCGAGACCACCTAAAGCGAAACTGATTCAAGACCAAGACCAATGCGAATCAAGTCTGAGTCAAGACCAAGACCTGAGAGAGGGCGAGACCGAGTCAAGACCGAGACCAGAAAAATGCGAGTCCAATTCAAGACCATGACTGTAATTTTGTCAAATTGTCACCATAATAAATGTCCAGTATTTCTTTGTTGATAGTTCAGAAGAACATATGCATTCTTTAGACATTCAGAATGGGGAAAAAATGCATGCTGAGGGCAAATAGAGCCACTCTACACGTTTTTACTAACCCAAACACAGTGGGGAACAATGAGGGCTTTCTACACTTTCAGAGAAAGGCTAAGGATTTATAAAATAAGAAAAATAATAATATTTATATTATTATTTTCAGTGATGTTCTGATTTAATTTATTCTGTTTTTGTTAGAAAGGAAAAGGTTAACACTGAAGGTCTCTGGGGAGATACATCTAGCAAGCTAAGTCAGCCATTGGCTAGGTCATCAGAAGCTTCATAGAAGGCATCTACCATTTAACTGTATTAGGGCAACATTTTTGAGTGACAGTGGAATCAACCAATCACATTGACTTGTAATGGCCAACAGGTCACTATGCAATAGCGAGCAGTAGTTTTCCCACGGTCTAGCTAGCTAGCTTTTGTTGTAGGCTAGTTTGCAGCGGTTGCAGCAGGTGTTATCAAAGAGGATGTTGTTGCTAATATGTTAGCTTCTCCCTTTTCAAGAATAACTTTCAACAAGAAGTTACGTTTCAAATTATCATCATCTGGTGAGTGGAACTGTGGTTTTTATTGCAACTCGCATGCTGTTGTTTGCCATCTCTTTGAAAATAACTTATTTGTGTGAAACACTGTTGTGTTTAAACTTTAGATCACCAGTTATTTATGTGCTAAACGTGAAAAGTTTTTTCAATAAAGAGTAATAGTTGTTCGTTTCGATTGGGAAATCTTTAGCCTAATGGTTGTGTTTTTGTATTATGATTGGGACCTATTGGCTTATTATGTTATGATGAATGGACTGCTGTCTTTCCATCGGCCCTATGCAGTGGTGTAGTGATGCCTGGAGAAGTGGGTCCTGTGTGAAGGAAAGGCGCCCTTTGTGAAAAATCCTATGTTTTCCTATAGATTTTCCAGAAATAATCACACTTAAAAAAAGAAAAGACAGAAACTTGATTAACAATGACAACAATGATTAAACCACATCAGGAGAACATTTTTAAGGTGTAGTTGTCCTTTAATTGAATTGAGCAAAACAAATGCCCTCACCATTGATACAAATCAGCACTATATCATTTTGTCAGTTAGGCCTACATTGCAGTCAACATTTAATTGGGAAGGTTTTTTGGGAAAGCCTTTAGAAATGTTGACTGGATTGCACATTGCAAATAACCTACAAACCAAGACTAAGGACCAAACTTTTTCAATACCTGGTTTGCATACCCATTGTTGCCTTAGTTAGCATTTACTGGTAGATATCATAAAGTTGAAATGTCTTTCCTACCTACCGGCTCTTCTGTGAGCTGCTCCATACAACAACCAGTTGAGAGCTGCACGCTCTTGCTGCCTGCAGATGATATTCAGCTGAAACTAGGCTATGTGTGCTGCACGCATGTGAATATATTTCACGTGCTTTGCGATTGTGTAGGCTACTTTGTGCATAATTTGTCAATTGTACTACAAAATTAATAAGTCATATACAGTTGAAGTCGGAAGTTTAAATACACTTAGGTTGGAGTCATTAAAACTCGTTTTTCAACCACTACACACATTTCTTGTTAACAAACTACAGTTTTGGCAAGTCGGTTAGGACATCTCCTTTGTGCATGACACAAGTCATTTTTCCAACAATTGTTTACAGACAGATAATTTCACTTTTAATTCACTGTATCACAATTCCAGTGGGTCAGAAGTTTACATACACTAAGTTGACGGTGCCTTTAAACAGCTTGGAAAATTCCAGAAAATTATGTCATGGCTTTAGAAGATTCTGATAGGCTAATTGACATCATTTGAGTCAACTGGAGGTGTACCTGTGGATGTTTTTCAAGGCCTACCTTCAAACTCAGTGCCTCTTTGCTTGACATCATGGGAAAATCAAAAGAAATCAGCCAAGACCTCAGAAAAAATATTGTAGACCTCTTCAAGTCTGGTTCATCCTTGGGAGCAATTTTCAAATGCCTGAAGGTACCACGTTCATCTGTACAAACAATAGTATGCAAGTATAAACCCTATGGGACCACGCAGCTGTCATACAGCTCAGGAAGGAGACAAGTTCTGTCTCCTACAGATGAACGTACTTTGGTGCGAAAAGTGCAAATCAATCCCAGAACAACAGCAAAGGACCTTGTGAAGATGCTGGAGGAAACAGGTACAAAGTCTCTATATCCACAGTAAAACAAGTCCTATATCGACATAACCTGAAAGGCCGCTCAGCAAGGAAGAAGCCACTGCTCCAAAACCGCCATAAAAAAGCCAGACTACGGTTTGCAACTGCACATGGGGACAAAGATCATACTTTTTGGAGAAATGTCCTCTGGTCTGATGAAACACAAATAGAACTGTTTGGCCATAATGACCATTGTTATGTTTGGAGGAAAAAGGGGGTTGCTTGCAAGCCGAAGAACACCATCCCAACCGTGAAGCATGGGGGTGGCAGCATCATGATGTGGGGGTGCTTTGCTGCAGGATGGACTGGTGCACTTCACAAAATAGACGGAATCATGAGGAAGGAAAATTATGTGGATATATTGAAGCAACATCTCAAGACATCAGTCAGGAAGTTAAAGCTTGGTCGCAAATGGGTCTTCCAAATGAACAATGACCCCAAGCATACTTCCAAAGTTGTGGAAAAATGGCTTAAGGACAACAAAGTCAAGGTATTGGACTGGCCATCACAAAGCCCTGACCTCAATCCTATAGAAAATCTGTGGGCAGAACTGAAAAAGTGTGTGCAAGCAAGGAGGCCTAGAAACCTTACTCAGTTACACCAGCTCTGTCAGGAGGAATGGGCCAAAATTCACCCAGCTTATTGTGGGAAGGTTGTGGAAGGCTACTCGAACCATTTGACCCAAGTTGAAGAATTTAAAGTCAATGCTATCAAATACTAATTGAGTGCATGTAAACTTCTGACCCACTGGGAATGTGATGAAAGAAATAAAAGCTGAAATAAATCATTCTCTCTACTATTTTCTGACATTTCACATTCTTAAAATAAAGTGGTGATCCTAACTGACCTAAGACAGGGAATTCTTACTAGGATTAAATGTCAGGAATTGTGAAAAACTGAGTTTAAATGTACTTGGCTAAGGGGTATGTAAACTTCTGACTTCAACTGTACATCCACTACACTACTTTGATATGCAACAGAAGGGATTAAGAAGTGAGTATAGGCAATGCCCAGTGAAAAAGAAGTGGGTACAAGGCGTATACCTGCATATAGCCTCCACTACACCTCTGGCCCTTTGTGTTTTACAGAAAGTGCTGTCTCCTACATGTGTGCTGGTATTACGGTTGCTGTCCTTTCAGCATCATGAGCCTGTCACACACTGAAGGCCTAGGTCCGATAGGTTCACCACTGCGCAGACATGTCTGCAATAGATATAAAAGCTGTTACAATTTCCCCCTGTCTCCCCTTTACAGTGAGTGCCCAACTTTCCAACAATTACCCCCACTCTTCCCTACCATAGAGTCAAGGAAATGTGAGGATATTGTTCAATGAAAGTAAAGGACAGTAATGTTATGAGTAATAAGTTGATAATTATGAGTTTTTTTACTCCGCTGGTCTCGGCTGGTCTCGGGAAGACCTAGTCCACACTGAGTAATAATGAGTAAAAATGTATCTGACACCGAGACACTCAATATGTGGTCTCGAGACCCGACTCGAGTACTACAACACTGGCCAAATGTAACCAAACGATGTCGACCAAAGCGTGTTCCCTCGAAATCAGCTGGAAGTGCTTGTGAAATTTGCCTGATGATTGAATGGGACAAAGTTTGGTCTGTGCTTCGGTTAAACTCAGAAATTCAAACCGACATAAAGACCAACGTACTGAAAGTCGGGTTAATAACACTACTCTGTGGATATTTTGTCTCAGATTACCTCCTACAGTACATGAGGAAGAGCGTCTGCTAAATGACTAAAATGAAATGAAAATGGTAAGTACAACACGACCAACGAACAGCATAACACATAACACACAGCTGTCTGTGCGGGTCGCTACAGTACGTTCAAATGAAGTTTATTCAACAGTCTGACTTGTGATGGTACTGTTCACATAAAGTGAGCCTACGTGTTAACTTAGAGACGAGAGAGGAGTCTTCCACTCTTGGATTTGTAGAAGTTAGGGTTGGCTTAGATTTTTGACAACATGTAAACTATATTTTGTCTCCAATGTTTATTGAAAACATAAATACATTTGCTCAACGAGCACTTGTCTCTCAAATACATTGTTACAGTTGGTGGTTAGCTAGCTAGAGAATTTTTGCCATATTAGCATTGACATGAAATCAGTCAAAACATCTCAAAACAAGACAAGATGAAACAAGATGAAACTAGCTGAAACGATTCCCCACATGGCAGTTTCTGGTCATTGTTGCTAGCTATCTGGCCATCCAGAATCACATCAACTCACGGACTTGTGCCCCATTGAAGCTTGCGCATCATTTTCGTGATGTTGTCAGCTAATCCATTATACCACTTTGGAAACATACTTATTTTCTCCACTAGACGGTGCCACTACATTACTTCATGACAGTAAGAGGAAAAGCAATCTCTATTCGTCACTGAATTAAGTTTTTTGATTACCACCATTCAATTCATAAAATGAAGTTGGATAAGTAGATTATACCCTATTATAAACGGGGTGGTTCGAGCCCTGAATGCTGATTGTCGCAAAGCCGTGGTATGTCAGATCGTATATAATGGGTATAACAAAACATTTATTTTTTACTCTTCTAATTATGTTGGTAACCAGTTTATAATAGCAATAAGGCACCTCTGGGGTGTGTGATATATGGCTAATATACCACGGCTAAAACTGTATCCAGGCACTCCGCGTTGCGTCGTGGTTAAGAACAGCCCTTAGCCGTGGTATATTGGCTATATACACTGCTCAAAAAAATAAAGGGAACACTAAAATAACACATCCTAGATCTGAATGAATGAAATAATCTTATTAAATACTTTTTTCTTTACATAGTTGAATGTGCTGACAACAAAATCACACAAACATTATCAATGGAAATCAAATTTATCAACCCATGGAGGTCTGGATTTGGAGTCACCCTCAAAATTAAAGTGGAAAACCACACTACAGGCTGATCCAATTTTGATGTAATGTCCTTAAAACAAGTCAAAATGAGGCTCAGTTGTGTGTGTGGCCTCCACGTGCCTGTATGACCTCCCTACAACTTATGGGCATGCTCCTGATGAGGTGGCGGATGGTCTCCTGAGGGATCTCCTCCCAGACCTGGACTAAAGCATCCGCCAACTCCTGGACAGTATGTGGTGTTGGTGGATGGTCTGTGGCGTTGGTGGATGGAGCGAGACATGATGTCCCAGATGTGTTCAATTGGATTCAGGTCTGGGGAACGGGCGGGCCAGTCCATAGCATCAATGCCGTCCTCTTGCAGGAACTGCTGACACACTCCAGCCACATGAGGTCTAGCATTGTCTTGCATTAGGAGGAACCCAGGGCCAACTGCACCAGCATATGGTCTCACAAGGGGTCTGAGGATCTCATCTCGGTACCTAATGGCAGTCAGGCTACCTCTGGCGAGCACATGGAGGGCTGTGCGGCCCCCCAAAGAAATGCCACCCCACACCATGACTGACCCACCGCCAAACCGGTGATGCTGGAGGATGTTGCAGGAAGCAGAACGTTCTCCACAGCATCTCTAGACTCTGTCACGTCTGTCACGTGCTCAGTGTGAACCTGCTTTCATCTGTGAAGAGCACAGGGCGTCAGTGGCGAATTTGCCAATCTTGGTGTTCTCTGGCAAATGCCAAACGTCCTGCACGGTGTTGGGCTGTAAGCACAACCCCCACCTGTGGACGTCGGGCCCTCATACCACCCTCATGGAGTCTGTTTCTGACCGTTTGAGCAGACACATGCACATTTGTGGCCTGCTGGAGGTCATTTTGCAGGGCTCTGGCAGTGCTCCTCCTGCTTCTCCTTGCACAAAGGCGGAGGTAGCAGTCCTGCTGCTGGGTTGTTGCCCTCCTACGGCCTCCTCCACGTCTCCTGATGTACTGGCCTGTCTTCTGGTAGCGCCTCCATGCTCTGGACACTACGCTGACAGACACAGCAAACCTTCTTGCCACAGCTCGCATTGATGTGCCATCCTGGATGAGCTGCACTACCTGTGCCACTTGTGTGGGTTGTAGACTCCGTCTCATGCTACCACTAGAGTGAAAGCACCGCCAGCATTCAAAAGTGACCAAAACATCAGCCAGGAAGCATAGGAACTGAGAAGTGGTCTGTGGTCACCACCTGCAAAACCAGTCCTTTATTGGGGGTGTCTTGCTAATTGCCTATAATTTCCACCTGTTGTCTATTCCATTTGCACAACAGCATGTGAAATGTATTGTCAATCAGTGTTGCTTCCTAAGTGGACAGTTTGATTTCACAGAAGTGTGATTGACTTGGAGTTACATTGTGTTGTTTAAGTGTTCCCTTAATTTTTTTGAGCAGTGTACCACACCTCTTCAGGCGTTATTGCTTAATTCTAATTTGTTCACAGTATTCATAGCAATTTAATCAAGCGATGAACAATTTATTTTCCTTCTGGCTTCCTCTGCTATAGACACAATTACTGCACCAACCCTCAGCCACCCGACCCTCTAATGGTAATTCAATTAAACAACATCATCACCTCATGGCTAAATTCAAGTACAACTTTTTTTTTTTAAGTAGGACTATGGGGGAAAGGAATTGCTGCAATTTGTTAAAAGTCAGAATTTTTCAGACAACAGTTTCCTCTTTGTACAGCAAATATCCTTTCATGGTTCCTTTGGCCTAGGTGGAGGCAAATTGAGATTTCTTGTTCTTCATGAGAAAACTATCATGTTGTCAAGTTAGTGTGCTGCATTCGGAAAGAAGTGAAGGGAGTTCACATTGCAACAGATTATTAATATCCTGTTGTTATGTGCCGGTACATATATAGGCTTACATGGACCTACATGTACCTACATATCTCTACATATATCGACCTACATGTACCTACATATCTCTACATATATAGACCTACATGTATCTACATATCTCTACATATATACAGTGCATTCAGAAAATATTCAGACCCCTTCACTTTTTCCACATTTTGTTACGCTACAGCCTTATTCTAAAATGAATTAAATTACTTTTTTCCTCATCAATCTACACAGAATACCTAATAATGACAAAGCGAAAGCAGGTTTTAAAGTTTTTTGCACATTTATAAAGAATAAAAAACAGAAATACCTTATTTACATAAGTATTCAGACCCTTTGCTATGATACCCGAAATTGAGCTCAGCTGCATCCTGTTTCCATTGATCATCCTTGAGATGTTTCTACAACTTGATTGGAGTCCACCTGTGGAAAATTCAATTGTTTGGACATGATTTGGAAAGGCACACATCTGTCTATATAAGGTCCCACAGTTGACAGTGCATGTCAGAGAAAAAAACAAGCCATGAGGTCGAAGAAATTGTTCATAGAGCTCTGAGACAGGATTGTGTCAAGGCACAGATTTGGGGAAGGGTACCAAAAAATGCCTGCAGTATTGAAGATCCCCAAGAACACAGTGGCCTCCATCATTCTTAAGTGGAAGAAGTTTGGACTCACCAATACTCTTCCTAGAGCTGGCCACCCGGTCAAACTGAGCAATCGGGAGAGAAGGGCCTTGGTCAGGGAGGTGACCACGAAGCCGATGGCCACTCTGACAGAGCTCTAGAGTTCCTCTGTGGAGATGGGAGAACCTTCCAGAAGGACAACGTCTCTGCAGCACTCCAACAATCAGGCCTTTATGGTAGAGTGGCCAGACGGAAGCCACTCCTCAGTAAAAGGCACATGACAGCCCACTTGGAGTTTGCCAAGAGGCACCTAAAGACTCTCAGACCATGAGAAACAAAATTATCTGGTCTGATTAAACTAAGATCGAACTCTTTTGCCTGAATGCCAAGCATCACATCTGGAGGAGACCTGGCACCATACCTACAGTGAAGCATGGTGGTGGCAGCATCATGCTGTGGGGATATTTTTCAGCAGCAGGGACTGGGAGACTAGTCAGGATCGAGGGAAAGATGAACAGAGCAAAGTACAGAGAGATCCTTGATGAAAACCTGCTCCAGAGTGCTCAGACTGGGGCAAAGGTTCACCTTCCAACAGGACAATGACCCTAAGCACACAGCCAAGACAACGCAGGAGTGGCTTCGGGACAAATCTCGGAATGTTCTTGAGTGGCCCAGCCAGAGCCCGGACTTGAACCTGATCGAACATCTCTGGAGAGACCTGAAAATTGCAGTGCAGCGACGCTCCCCATCCAACCTGATAGAGCTTGAGAGGATCTGCAGAGAAGAATGGGAGAAACTCCCCAAATACAGGTGTGCCAAGCTTGGAGGGTCATACCCAAGCAGACTTTAAGCTGTAATCGCTGCCAAAGGTGCTTCAACAAAGTACTGAATACTTATGTAAATGCGATATTTCAGTTTTTTATTTTTAATACATTTGCAAAAATTTATACAAACCTGTTTTTGCTTTGTCATTATGGGGTATTGTGTGGATATTGATGAGGGATAGAAAAAGAAGAAGATTTTTAGACAAAGGCTCTAACGTAACAAAATGTGGAAAAAGTCAAGCAGTCTGAATACTACAAAATGCTCTATATACTTTGAAGAATCTCAAATAAATATTGTTCAACACTTTTTTTGGTTACTACATGATTATGTATGTGTTATTTCATAGTTTCGATGTCTTCACTATATTCTACGATGTAGAAAATAGTAACAATAAAGAAAAACCCTAGAATGAGTAGGTGTGTCCAAACTTTTGACTGGTACTGTATATGTAGAGACATGTACCTACATATCTCTACATATACAGTACCAGTCAAAAGTTTGGACACACCTACTCATTCCAGGGTTTTTCTTTTGACATCATATATATATATATATAACAGTGGGGAGAACAAGTATTTGATACACTGCCGATTTTGCAGGTTTTCCTACTTACAATGCATGTAGAGGTCTGTAATTTTTTATCATAGGTACACTTCAACTGTGAGAGACGGAATGTAAAACAAAAATCCAGAAAATCACATTGTATGATTTTTAAGTAATTAATTTGCATTTTATTGCATGACATAAGTATTTGATCACCTACCAACCAGTAAGAATTCCGGCTCTCACAGACCTGTTAGTTTTTCTTTAAGAAGCCCTCCTGTTCTCCACTCATTACCTGTATTAACTGCACCTGTTTGAACTCGTTACCTGTATAAAAGACACCTGTCCACACACTCAATCAAACAGACTCCAACCTCTCCACAATGGCCAAGACCAGAGAGCTGTGTAAGGACATCAGGGATAAAATTGTATACTTGCACAAGGCTGGGATGGGCTACAGGACAATAGGCAAGCAGCTTGGTGAGAAAGCAACAACTGTTGGCGCAATTATTAGAAAATGGAAGAAGTTCAATATGACGGTCAATCACCCTCGGTCTGGGACTCCATGCAAGATCTCACCTCGTGGGGCATCAACGATCATGAGGAAGGTGAGGGATCAGCCCAGAACTACACGGCAGGACCTGGTCAATGACCTGAAGAGAGCTGGGACCACAGTCTCAAAGAAAACCATTAATAACACACTACGCCGTCATGGATTAAAATCCTGCAGCGCACGCAAGGTCCCCCTGCTCAAGCCAGCGCATGTCCAGGCCCGTCTGAAGTTTGCCAATGACCATCTGGATGATCCAGAGGAGGAATGGGAGAAGGTCGTGTGGTCTGATGAGACAAAAATAGAGCTTTTGGTCTAAACTCCACTCGCCGTGTTTGGAGGAAGAAGAAGGATGAGTACAACCCCAAGAACACCATCCCAACCGTGAAGCATGGAGGTGGAAACATCATTCTTTGGGGATGCTTTTCTGCAAAGGGGACAGGACGACTGCACCGTATTGAGGGGGAGGATGGATGGGGCCATGTATCGCAAGATCTTGGCCAACAACCTCCTTCCCTCAGTAAGAGCATTGAAGATGGGTCGTGGCTGGGTCTTCCAGCATGACAACGACCCGAAACACACAGCCAGGGCAACTAAGGAGTGGCTCCGTAAGAAGCATCTCAAGGTCCTGGAGTGGCCTAGCCAGTCTCCAGACCTGAACCCAATAGAAAATCTTGGAGGGAGCTGAAAGTCCGTATTGCCCAGCGACAGCCCCGAAACCTGAAGGATCTGGAGAAGGTCTGTATGGAGGAGTGGGCCAAAATCCCTGCTGCAGTGTGTGCAAACCTGGTCAAGACCTACAGGAAACGTATGATCTCTGTAATTGCAAACAAAGGTTTCTGTACCAAAAATTAAGTTCTGCTTTTCTTATGTATCAAATACTTATGTCATGCAATAAAATGCAAATTAATTACTTAAAAATCATACAATGTGATTTTCTGGATATTTGTTTTAGATTCCGTCTCTCACAGTTGAAGTGTACCTATGATAAAAATTACAGACCTCTACATGCTTTGTAAGTAGGAAAACCTGCAAAATCGGCAGTGTATCAAATACTTGTTCTCCCCACTGTATATATATATATATATACCTACATGTATCTAAAAATCTCTACATATATTGACCTACATGTACCTACATATCTCTACATATATCGACCTACATGTACCTACATATCTCTACATATATTGACCTACATCTACTGTACCTACATATCTCTACATATATCGACCTACATGTACTGTACCTACATATCTCTACATATATAGACTTACATGTACCTACATATCTCTACATATATATAGACCTACATGTCTATGATAAAAACAAACGGTTACCACCAAGGAGGACCATCGCAGGGTTGTAAATCTGACGACTAACTGTAGGCTAGTGCATACACACTGATGGATGGGTGGTGAGTCAGACTTGCATTAAACTGATTTGGTAGATATACTTGACATGTTCTGCAGCACAAGCACTTTGTCTCCTATGCTTGTGTCTGCCATGGTCATTTATCGTCAAAATATAGGCAAGTTGAAAAGGTTTGGCATGGGCCCTCAAATCTTCAAAAAGTTATACATCTGTACCATTGAGAGCATCTTGACTCGCTGCATCACTGCTTGGTATGGCAATAGCACCACCTTCGATTGCATGCAGCTACAGAGGGTGGTGCGGACAGCCCAGTACATCACTGGGGCCAAGCTCCCGGCCATCCAGAACCTCTGTACCCGGAAAATCGTTAAATACTCCAACCACCCAAGTCATAGACTGTTCTCTTTGCTTCCGTATGGCAAGCGGTACCCTACACATTATGCACACTGATACTCCAACACACAGACAAACACTCACTCCATCATTTGCTCACACACACAGAACATGCACATACATTCATACTGACTCTATACACACACACCCACTCACATACAATCATCATATACACTGCTGCTACTCTGTTTATCATATATCCTGATGCCTAGTCACCTTACCCCTATACATATCTACCTCTATCGATCCAGTATCCACGCACATTGTAAATATGGTACTGGAACTGACCTTGTATATAGTATGCTTACTTACTTTATTGTGTTTTTATTTTTATTTCTCATGTGTTTTTGTTCTATCTTATGTTATTTTTAGTACTACACTGACATTGATTACTGCACTGTTGGGGTTAGAGCTTGCAAAAAAAAGACATTTCACTGTACTTGTGCATGTGACATTAAAACTAGTGAACAGTTTAACATATGTTAAACTGCTGTCAAATTAAATGAAATATGAAATACAATTAAGGAATTTATCCATAGGGGTCTATACATATCCTGATAGTCTTTTTATAGTTTTAATCACCAACCTAAAGTGTGTCATAGCTTTGATTTAATCTCAATGTCTGAGAGTGGCCACATTTAGAAACATTTTAGAGGGTTTATAAATGTATAGTTGGTTTTATACAGAGATTTCAATATGTGTATGAATGAAAACTAGAAATGGCTGTGACATTGGCCTTTGTAAACCAATGATAATGTAGGCCAATATCCAGCTAGTCCTATGGCTGTAAAACCCATTGTCAAATCCGGCAAAGCCATTACCATCAAGTGCTCAACACCAGCCACTTGATGTCCCACTCAGAAGGAAATCCGTCCAACACAATGTTGTATTAACTTTCACCTACATCTATCTGCCTAAATCAGATTATGTGGAAAGCAGGCAAATTCTTCATTGAGTTGGGAGTTGGCTTGATTTGTGATCCAACTTAACCATAAGTGTTTTTGAAAGGTTGGAGGGAAGGGAACACACACTCAAAATTGCCACAGCGCTTACAACAGTGGGTCCTCCTGGCTTGTGCCAAACTACAATTTGCCCAGCAAATAGACTCTATTACAACCAGAGTCTTTGCAGAAAACGATTTAGTAGAATCCACGAGGTAGCTCAGATATCGGTGTTGATTGTGTTGAGATTGGTTTGGGATAAAAGCACAATAGCACATCCAGTGATATAAGTTTCTATAAGGGGGCGGCAGGTAGCTTAGTGGTTAAGAGCGTTGTGCCAGTAACCAAAAGGTCGCTGGTTCTAATCCCCAAGCCAACTAGGTGAAAAATCTGTTGATGTGCCCTTGAGCAAGGCACTTAACCCTAATTGCTCCTGTAAGTCGCTCTGGATAAGAGCGTCTGCTAAATGACTTAAATGTAAATATAAATCACAACGGAGGTATAGAACAAGGCTTTATTTCAGGAAAAACACCTGGATTTACAGTGAGGGAAAAAAGTATTTGATCCCCTGCTGATTTTGTACGTTTGCCCACTGACAAAGAAATGATCAGTCTATAATTTAATGGCAGGTTTATTTGAACAGTGAGAGACAGAATAACAAAAAAAAAAAACGCATGTTATAAATTGATTTGCATTTTAATGAGGGAAATAAGTATTTGACCCCTCTGCAAAACATTACTTAGTACTTGGTGGCAAAACCCTTGTTGGCAATCACAGAGGTCAGATGTTTCTTGTAGTTAGCCACCAGGTTTGCACACATCTCAGAAGGGATTTTGTCCCACTCCTCTTTGCAGATCTTCTCCAAGTCATTAAGGTTTCAAGGCTGACGTTTGGCAACTCGAACCTTCAGCTCCCTCCACAGATTTTCTATGGGATTAAGGTCTGGAGACTGGCTAGGCCACTCCAGGACCTTAATGTGCTTCTTCTTGAGCCACTCCTTTGTTGCCTTGGCCGTGTGTTTTGGGTCATTGTCATGCTGGAATACCCATCCACGACCCATTTTCAATGCCCTGGCTGAGGGAAGGAGGTTCTCACCCAAGATTTGACGGTACATGGCCCTGTCCATCGTCCCTTTGATGCGGTGAAGTTGTCCTGTCCCCTTAGCAGAAAAACACCCCCAAAGCATAATGTTTCCACCTCCATGTTTAACGGTGGGGATGGTGTTCTTGGGGTCATAGGCAGCATTCTTCCTCCTCCAAACACAGCGAGTTGAGTTGATGCCAAAGAGCTCGAATCAGATGTTCATTGGCAAACTTCAGACAGCCCTGTATATGTGCTTTCTTGAGCAGGGGTCCTTGCGGGCGCTGCAGGATTTCAGTCCTTCACGGCATAGTGTGTTACCAATTGTTTTCTTGGTGACTATGGTCCCAGCTGCCTTGAGATCATTCACAAGATCCTCCCGTGTAGCTCTGGGCTGATTCCTCACCATTCTCATGATCATTGCAACTCCACGAGGTGAGATCTTGCATGGAGCCCCAGGCCAAGGGAGATTGAAAGTTATTTTGTGTTTCTTCCATTTGCGAATAATCGCACCAACTGTTGTCACCTTCTCACCAAGCTGCTTGGCGATAGTCTTGTAGCCCATTCCAGCCTTGTGTAGGTCTACAATCTTGTCTCTGACATCCTTGGAGAGCTCTTTGGTCTTGGCCATGGTGGAGAGTTTGGAATCTGATTGATTGATTGCTTCTGTGGACAGGTGTCTTTTATACAGGTAACAAGCTGAGATTTGGAGCACTCCCTTTAAGAGTGTGCTCCTAATCTCAGCTCGTTATCTGTATAAAAGACATCTGGGAGCCAGAAATCTTTCTGATTGAGAGGGGGTCAAATAATTATTTCCCTCATTAAAATGCAAATCAATTTATAACATTTTTGACAGGTTTTTCTGGATTTTTTTGTTGTTATTCTGTCTCTCACTGTTCAAATAAACCTACAATTAAAATTATAGACTGATAATTTCTTTGTCAGTGGGCAAACGTACAAAATCAGCAGGGGATCAAATACTTTTTTCCCTCACTGTAGATTAAGACGGTATTTTACAAGTTATGCATTTCTCCAGTCAAAATGGATAATATGCCGTTGTGATTTATGCCTGGTAGTTACATTTATATTTTAGTAATTTAGCAGACGCTCTTATCCAGAGCAACTTACAGTTTGTGAATACATATATTTTTTTTTATACTGGCCCCCCATGGGAATCAAACCCACAACCCTGGTGTTGCAAATGCCATGCTCTATCAACTGAGCTACATCCCTGCCGGCCATTCCCTCCCCTACCCTGGACGACGCTGGGCCAATTGTGCGCCGCCCATGAGTCTCCCGGTCGCAGCCAGCTGCGACAGAGCCTGGATTCGAACCAGGATCTCTAGTGGCACAGTTAGCACTGCGATGCAGTGCCTTAGACCACTGCGTCACTCAGGAGACAGTTGTGTCCTGCTGTCACCGTGGGGTTTTTGACATGGAACATGGGACTATGTGGCGAGTATTGACGCCTTTCTGGGTCCGGATCTGGCCCGCGGTCCACCTATTGAGTATGGGGGCTTTAGAGTATTGGAGTGCTGATCCAGGATCAGGCTCCCCCTGTCCATGTAATGTGCTTCATTATTATCTAAAGGCATGTCCTGTAAGCTGATGCATTTCAAGCAGAGAGACAGGCAATACTGTATCTGTTAACAATTCACGTAGAAAATGTGATCTTGTGCAATGTTGCATGGGGCAGAAATGGCATACAACCATTTCAGCAGTCGTACTCTGAGACTCTTTATACAGGTCCATGCATGTGGGAGTCATCATCAGCATCAGCCCAGTGGAACTTTGGCACCTCTCTCTTCACCTCTCCCCCGGCTCACAGCTCATCTAATAAAAGAGGACAGAGGTGCTGCTGTCGTAAAACACTCCACAGATAGGAATCAGCAGGACACTACTGGTAAACCCATTTCCCTGCAGAGAGACAGTGCTCTAAATATCTATGGAATGTGTGGAGGAAATAACATGGTACAGATGGTATTGCCATCACTGCAACTACTTTTAAAGGGGTGCAATGTTTTTCCTGTGATTTATTTGAGTAGTATGGCAACTAGTATCATAAGCAAAACATCTTAAACTGTAAAGGGTATGCTGAAACATTACCCTTCTTTGACAGGTTGGCCTTTAAAAAATGTATTAGGAGGAGATTTGGTGCACTAAGCAAGGCAGAATCGAGATGCAAAAAGACACATTTTATGAAGAAATGAAGTGAGTGGCAGAGGTTCACAGACAGTGCTCCTGCCAAAACATATCTTTATTCAGTCATGTTATAATAAGCACTACTTGAACAACTGCTTCCCATTCACATCTCAGAGCTCTCCTTCATACCCGTTTCTACCAAGAACAAATACAGAACATGATACCAGTACATCAAACAAAGCTAAACACAGCTCAAATCTTATTTTGATCACCTTTTAATCCCTGAGAGGCACCATCCACCATAATCCATCCAGAGGAAGTGAAGGATTGGCTCAACTTGGCTGCCCCTTGAGCATCTCCTTATAATGGAGTGTACTGTTCCAAATGAACACAGCTCTCATCTCTGGATTACACTGTAGAGCCCCATAGTATAGGGGCCAAACTCCATCCAAGTTGAGCCGAGAGAGTGAGATCCTCTGAACCTCTAAAGCAGAGATGAGCAACTCCAGTCCTCGGGGGTCTAATTGGTGTCACACTTTTGCCCCAGCCCAGCTAACACACCGCCCCCATGGAAATCTAATCAGCATGATAAAAAAATCCCCATCAAAATCCGTCTGTTTAAGATAGAGATATCTGTTTTTTTGCAGGGGCTGCATCTCAATCCACCGCATCCGCCAATGTCGACCTTCCACATCTGCGTTGGAAGGTGGCCGAGCTACAGAGGTCTTTGTCAGACCAGGAGACATCCTGAAAATCATTCTTCTCACGAAAACGTCTGTAGCAGCCGAAATATTATGACCACTATATGGAAAGACTCTCACGAACACGATGGTGTTCTCCGCTTTGCTCTACGACCCCCACAAGCGTCACGTGACACGCCTGAAGTCAGTACCGCCGATCTGCCAACTTTTGTCTGTAGTGCCCGAACAGTTTGGGCTACACACTAATATGACCCCTCTGTGGAAAGGTGACATTCTCATGAACACGTACATGTCATTTTGCTCTAGGACGCCCACAAGCCTCACAAGACTCGTCTGAAGGTAGCTCGGTACAAGTAAAAAAAAAATATGGAAGTATAGGAAGTATATGAAAAAATGTATGTACTCACTAATTGTAAGTTGCTCTGGATAAGAGTGTCTGCTAAATGACTAAAATGTAAATGTATATATGGAAGTGGATTAGTGCCTAAAATAAGAGGGTTAATGTCAAACAAAACAAATCAAAAATCCTGATCTATCTCTCAGATATAGGACAGACACTTCACAAAGAACTTCCTTTTGATTACATTTTTGACTATCTATTTTTCCATGTATGAATCTGTTATTCAATGCGTTTCTATGGGCTAATAGCAGTAAGGCCAAATTCAATGTTTCATCTAATAATTGTTTTATATTTTTTATACCTAAAGTGGTTCTACAATTCAAAATCAAATAGCTAAATGACCCTTGGTATGACCTTCTTAAAACATATGTCGACATCTCTGGCCCCCGAGGAGTTACCCATCCCTGTTCTAAAGGTTAGAGGCATTATTGGAAAGCTTACAGAGTCATTCCAATTTAGAATATATGTTTAAAGGTCAAGTTGAGACAGTTAAGACAGAGCCATGGGGAAATAGCACCCGGGAAAAATAATCGCTAAAATAATTGGGTGAAAGGAGCATTTCTACCATGTTAGGCAAACTTTGTTGCATTCATTGTCCTTTCACACAAACTGGACTGGTTTGCGTTGCCTAATTATGGGTATTTTCTACAGAACAGGGATTTCTGGCATGGTGTATTTGAGCTTTAATTGCGATGTCACAATCTCTCTCCTCAAGGTTAGGCATAAGGTTAGCAGTGTGGCTAAGGTTAGGGTTGAGGTTAGGGTTAGGGTTAGATTTAAAATCAGATTTTAAGAAGAGAAATGTTAGAAATAGGTGGGGTTTATGACTTTGTGGCTGTGCTAACTAGTGACGACCCAAGGAGAGGTTCACTACGGCAGTAAGTGCACAGTCCATTAGTACTAAGACATTTTCGCTTGTTTAAATGCTGCTTTTTCTACTCTTTTTAAAAAATGAAACATGGCCTGATCCTCACAGGAAGGGAGGGAATGATGAATGGGCTCTGAAACTCCTCCACAAGACAATCAGGGAGAGACATTGTTCAGTTTCCACCCAATAATTATATGGTTGGCTTCAGCATGGTGCTTGATAGCTGTTAGGGACCAAGAATCCTCTTTGAAATCAGGCCAAACTGTGAACTCCACATGAATTACAGCTGAAGTGCTACTGGCTCAATGATTTCGTAGGAAATGCTTGATGAAGCTTGCATCATCAATGTCTGAAAATGGCAGTTAACCTCAACATGGTAATGGAAATCAATAGATAACTATTTCCATTTAAACTGAAGTTTATCTCAAAACAGTAGTGTTTGAGGAGTGAACAACTCTCTCCAAATTATATTCACACGTAACAGACTGAGAAATAAATGACGGAATGTCAGGTATGAGAAATAAAGAGAAAGTAGAAATGAGTCCCTGCATGCTGGGGCCAATCATCTTCAGAAAGGAAAATCATCCTTGACTTTGCCAATGTGATTGCTTATTGAGAAAAGGTTTGTAAATCCTGGAAGCAGTTATATCTGTGCTAGATGCCAACCTGTTGTTTCTATGGTGGGGAAGTAGACCAACTTGTCATGGCACTGTAAAATTAATCTGCAGCAGGATGCCTCATACTGTAGTTTGGTGTGAGTGTGTGAGCGTGTGAGTGTGTGTGAGCGTGTGTGTGAGTGTGTGAGTGTGAGCTAGTGCATAGAGTGTCAGGATACACAGTAAATGTATTTTAAAGGCAAGAAGCAGACAAAGAAAGAAGGTGACTACTTTGTGTGTCAGGCACTTAGCCTACTGTAGTCCAGAATGAGGAGACAAAACCCAAAGGTGGCAAGTCCACCTGTTAAACCAGTTATGGAAAACGCTGTTGCTTTGACAGCTGCAAGGTTTTGTGATTCTGTAAGGGTTTCCATCTGATTTAAACATGCCATCGTGTGATGAGGCTCATGTCTGTCTGTCATACGTACAGTAGGTCTGTCTGGGAACCAGGATGTGTGGCACTTGTCCGTCAAAGGTCTGCCGGTTACCACGCTGAGCCATATTGTCGCCAGCTTTGGGACCAAAATGACAGCAGCAATCCAACTTGTACAATAACCTACATGTTTGAGGACCTCTGTGTGTGATAGGGTTAGCATTAACATTACTGTACACCTAGGGAGACATTAATGTGACGTTATGCTAACATGATTAGCATAATTATTGACCCATGGGACTCCAATGTAGAACATGATAAGAAGAACACACACGTCGTAAGTCTGCTTTTACCTGGTACATGTAGTATGTTTATTCTAAGGACTCTCTCAGTCAGATGCATTCCCTGTGTACTGAGAGGTTGGAGGTGACTCATACAGCTTACCTTGTATTGGCAAAATGAGAAATGAGCTCCGGCTTCCTGAATCAATAGGCTGTTTTCTAACTGTGCCCCAGGGACTGGAACTGAGGGCCATTGCCTATGGTAAAAGGGTAAAAGGTCCCAACCTGTGTGACCTGCTCTATTCACTATTATATAACAAGCCAGGCAGCCAATGAACACTCCAATCCTTCCCTCACTGATTCTGTGGAAAGAGAGGGGGACTTAGAATGGTTAACATTTGGAGCTAACAGTAGTTGTTTATGGAGGTCTTGAAGGGCATTATTATCTGTATAATAAATGACTAGCATGCTCTCTATCAGTGCCAAGTGACAAAAAGAAACCTGACGCCAGGGATTAATAACATCTCTCCATCTTCAATTATCATTCATTATTATTTATTAAAGCTGTCACATAGCAACAGAAAAAGTCATACATGTTATAGCTCCCTGACAGAGAAGAAGCCGTAGTACATGAAAATAGTGACCCATCTTTGTTCCATCAAAATAAATATTGAGTTGTATTACAAAAGTTTATTCTTCAATAACTTTGTTGGGAGATCTACTGTACAACACATTCATGCTGTGAGCTTGCACTGGCTTCAGGGCAGCCTTCAGATGCGGCACCCTAAGAGTGAGAGTGGAAGGTTGGAGGGTTGGAGGAGGTTCCTAGGGTGAAGACATGGTGACGACATGACGGAAACGGAAAAAGGATTGAACCAAAACTTCCAAACCGTAAGGGAATGTATTGCTTTGAGATACAACTCTTTCTTTGACATTGTTACATCTAGACTAACTTTTAAAAGGCAACACTGTGTTGAGATTTAAAAGTACCAACATTTGTGTATGTTTGAAATTGGCTTTACAAAAATGGTTTGTTGAAACTGCATATTTCATTTTTTTCTTCCTCATTGTCCAAGATCTCCCCAGATGAGTTATGTATGATTGACTTGATCTGCATATTATATTGTAGCTCTCTACATGAGGTGCAGTCCCTTGCCTTTTGCCTCTTGACAACTGACCTCAAAGCTCAGCCTCTCTCAAGACCCATTTATAGGTGTTAACATGCGTCCTGTGTACGGATCATGTCCACATTCTGATTGTACCTACATTTTCAGACAGGTGTAGACAATTCAAAGACGCATTGTTAACTGATCAGATCTTATAAGTGTAAACGGACAAGATCAGGACAAGATCAGGATGAAGGACGCATGTTAGCGGCAGGTATAAATGGGGCTTCAGATGTTCTCAACATGCAGAGGCTGGGGGTGTTAGAATACACCACAGGGACTAGAATATGCCTGTGGTTCTGATCACTAATGAACAGGTGAATCATTTCATTTATCATCACTTTGACCTTTTATGTATGTGTATGTTATCCACAAAGGATTAAAGGAGTTCCTACTGGACTACTCAGAAAATACAATGAATTACCATACTTCCCAGTATCAGCTGTCAACTATGCGCTAGTTGATGGTTCTCCTTTAAAATCTACCTCCTGCGTGTAAAGTACTAAAGTAAACATGAAAGGTATGTTATTACCACAGGAGGATGTCCTTTTAAATATCTACAGGCAGTATTCTAATTCTGGACTTTCAACCACCAACACATAATGTACAATGTCGATCACAGAGCTTTATATTCCAGGTGTCATGGTAACTGCCAGGCCCGGGGGAGTGCGTAATCCTGTACCTATTATCACAAACAAAACATGATGGAACACACTTTTTAGTTTGACTGAAATTATTATGCTGGCCACATCCACTGAAACCTGGCAATAGAATGTTGTGATGTACAAGGTTTATGAACATCTTGAACATAAAAAAGCTCAATCAACAGCTGTATGAGACTGCATCAGTATACGGTAGTATATGGTAGCATACAGTGAGGGAAAAAAGTATTTGATCCCCTGCTGATTTTGTACGTTTGCCCACTGACAAAGACATGATCAGTCTATAATTTTAATGGTAGGTTTATTTGAACAGTGAGAGACAGAATAACAACAAAAAAATCCAGAAAAACGCATGTCAAAAATGTTATAAATTGATTTGCATTTTAATGAGGGAAATAAGTATTTGACCCCTTTGCAAAACATGACTTAGTACTTGGTGGCAAAACCCTTGTTGGCAATCACAGAGGTCAGACGTTTCTTGTAGTTGGCCACCAGGTTTGCACACATCTCAGGAGGGATTTTGTCCCACTCCTCTTTGCAGATCTTCTCCAAGTCATTAAGGTTTCGAGGCTGACGTTTGCCAACTCGAACCTTCAGCTCCCTCCACAGATTGTCTATGGGATTAAGGTCTGGAGACTGGCTAGGCCACTCCAGGACCTTAATGTGCCTCTTCTTGAGCCACTCCTTTGTTGCCTTGGCCGTGTGTTTTGGGTCATTGTCATGCTGGAATACCCATCCACAACCCATTTTCAATGCCCTGGCTGAGGGAAGGAGGTTCTCACCCAAGATTTGTACATGTACATGGCCCTGTCCATCGTCCCTTTGATGCAGTGAAGTTGTCCTGTCCCCTTAGCAGAAAAACACCCCTAAAGCATAATGTTTCCACCTCCATGTTTGACGGTGGGGATGGTGTTCTTGGAGTCATAGGCAGCATTCCTCCTCCTCCAAACACGGCGAGTTGAGTTGATGCCAAAGAGCTCGATTTTGGTCTCATCTGACCACAACACTTTCACCCAGTTCTCCTCTGAATCATTCAGATGTTCATTGGCAAACTTCAGACGGGCCTGTATATGTGCTTTCTTGAGCTGGGGGACCTTGCGTGCGCTGCAGGATTTCAGTCCTTCACAGCGTAGTGTGTTACCAATTGTTTTCTTGGTGACTATGGTCCCAGCTGCCTTGAGATCATTGACAAGATCCTCCCGTGTAGTTCTGGGCTGATTCCACACCGTTCTCATGATCATTGCAACTCCACGAGGTGAGATCTTGCATGGAGCCCCAGGCCGAGGGAGATTGACAGTTATTTTGTGTTTCTTCCATTTGCGAATAATCGCACCAACTATTGTCACCTTCTCACCAAGCTGCTTGGCGATGGTCTTGTAGCCCATTCCAGCCTTGTGTAGGTCTACAATCTTGTCCCTGACATCCTTGGAGAGCTCTTTGGTCTTGGCCATGGTGGAGAGTTTGGAATCTGATTGATTGATTGCTTCTGTGGACAGGTGTCTTTCATACAGGTAACAAACTGAGGTTAGGAGCACTCCCTATAAGAGTGTGCTCCTAATCTCAGCTCGTTACCTGTATAAAAGACACCTGGGAGCCAGAAATCATTCTGATTGAGAGGGGTCAAATACTTATTTCCCTCATTAAAATGCAAATAAATTTATAACATTTTTGACGTGCATTTTTCTGGATGTTTTTGTTGTTATTCTGTCTCTCACTGTTCAATTAAACCTACTATAGACTGATCATTTCTTTGTCAGTGGGAAAACGTACAAAATCAGCAGGGGATCAAATACTTTTCCCCCTCACTGTACATGTCCAGCCTTTATCATTGTACTGTGCTGGAAGGATAGGGCAGCAGAGCTACTGGAATGGAGAATATGGTCATTTTAATTGCCCACTGAACAGACACAGACTCATATTACACTCTTTGCAGAAAAATATACCACTATTTACACTTTAAAACCTCAGAAACAGAAGCATTCAGTATGCTGACAGTACAATGCATAATCTGCTTCATTGGCTGAATTCACTTCCTAAAAAACACAAACACAAGGTAAAATATACAAATACAATTTTAAGATTGTTCACGGACAAACATTATGTTGCATTGTTTGTACAAAATGCACTGATGAGCTGTCCCACTCACAAAAGCAATCATTTGAGAAGATTTAGATTTGTATATAATTAGAATGGATTATACACATTGTAGTTACTTTTATATTAATCTTTTTTTTTTTATGACACAACAGAATTTTCTGAAATAAAAAATGTAATTAAATCCTCAGGATGAATGAAATGGAAAGTTAATAACTTAAGTTATCAAAATACCTATTAATGGTTTACATCATGTTGGTCTCGGACAATCAACTGATGAGAAGTCTATGGAATAATCTTTTTACATTATCATCTATATGTTACAAAAGTGCTAGTGCTTCAATTAAGGAAGTGGTCACAGTGAGTGAAATCGCTTTTTAAAAGGAGCATGAGAAAACTAACAAAAAACACATTGGTTTGATATCTGTACCGGGAGGGTATAGCACTGTAAATGCTCTGCCTATATATTCTAAATACATTTAGCTGTCAGTTACTGCAGGAAAAAACAATAACATTTGTCTCGACCAAGACCCTCTGGAATAGCAAGACTGTTATTGGCACTAAAAACCTTCCCCTGAAAAGTATATCTAGATGTATTCTGAATATATTCATAAAATAAAACTCAACGTTGTTATTTATTCTCAGAAATCTTCAGGGGAAAGATTGAATCCAAGGACAGGATGAAGCAGTGTTTGACTGAAGTTTCAGTTTTGTAAGGAGGAAGACGGGATGAATGTAATGATTAATGGCTTAATGCTTCTGGACACTGTGTAACACGCTCAACCCTGCCCTCAACACCCCACTCTGAGACATCTGAATGGTCATTTACATTCTCTACATTACATAAACATGAGAACCATACTGTTATCTGCTATTGATGGGCTATCTACAAAGGTTGGGCATTTCATCAGGAAGTTCAACCAACAGGGTCATTTCGTTTAAGTTGAATGTGTGTTTAACAGAATGGATGTGTGGGGAAAAATACAGTTGGTAATCTCTATATCCTGTTGGTTGATCTCGTTACATTGCTTACTGAAAGGAAATATTCCCAGTGCTTTGGACAGAAAATAGAATTAACTGAACCACTGATCCTCTATTTGGTGACTCATAGAAAATTAAATGCTGGCTTTGGTGGCGAATGCCTTACATGAGCTAGACCTCATTGGTAGCCTACTGAAGGACTCAGCAAGTGGATTGGTTTGCTATGAAATTGCACAGGAAAATCACCTAAATGAAAAAGACAATGTTTACATTTCAGAAGAAAGTTAACATTGGCTGAAGTGCTACGTATACATTTCAAGGATACCTTGGATTGTTCATGAATATAAATGAATGAAAATGTGAGTACATTCTGGCACATATTTCAGGCTACCGTTAGTCATGTATAAGACATTGGATGTTACTGTGGACTAGACTAAACATACATGATGTTGAGAGCAGCACTTCAAAAAGTATAGGACATGATCTCAAGTATGCACACGTACTGTACAGAGTACAGTAGTAGACTACCACACAGCAGTAGGAGGCAAAATACTGTGACCAAGATTAAATAACTCCAGCAACCATAACCTTTTAAAACCATTCAGCGAAACATGTCCATCTTATTGCATGGGCCATATGAGAGATGAGTCATGACAGGGAAGGGATGGATCATTTATATAGTTTAGCAGCTAATAATAATCAGAGTCGGTCAAGGGCTGAATTACTTCATACCATACCAAACCATAACGTAGGTGTGTTCAATTACTTCCTATCCCTTTCGGCTTTTGAAGATTATGCAGAGCATCAAAGGAAATCAGATGATGTAGGCTGCTAGTGATTGAGTAAAGGGCACCAATGACAGGGAGAGATAAGAGACCTTTACATTTTTTAAATTAGAACATTTCAAGTTAATGCTTCATTCTAAATGATGGATTATGAGCCCTCTGTGCCTGTGTGAAATTGCACCTCTTTTGATTAATAAAGCTTATTGAATATGTTTATTTTGGTGACAGAAAACACTAAGCATTACTGAAACATCCATCTTCTAACAGAGCTATAGTGGATCAGAGAGATTTTTAGTGTTTTCCTTCCTTTTCTAAGCAAAGGAAATATGGAAAGACATATCTTAAAACCAAGTTCATATCAAATAGCTTTGGCAACATTATTCACCTTATAGGGTTCCACAGTCCATAATCAAATCCTGCTACTAAGAATGAAGTCCGGAGATGTTGTTGAGTTGGCTGTCTCTCAGTTGGAGAGGCTGTTTTAGAATGACCCCCTCTAGGGATGGTTCTGACCCAGTCCCTGTCTCAGCCTGCACGGGGTAGTGTCTGTCTGACTGTCTGTCTTTCTGTGGTTGTCAGAAGCAGGACTCCTGCGACTCTGTGTCCTCTCTTTGCAACGACTGCTTTTCCTGTTCAATGTTGTTTCCATTGTGCAGGGCAGCATACCTGAAATGATACGAAACACTGAATGTAACATTAGTTTCAAAGTGACATGGGGTTATCATTCAATGTCCTTCACTATCCTGAGATGTATCAACATTCCTAAAACACAGACAGCACACAGATTACAGAAAGGACATCATATATTTAATTTAGGATTCACTGTTTTGTTGAAATTATAGCCAACCCTGGAATGAAGAGAGGTATTGTTGAGTAACTTAAAACCACGTAAAGAGAGCAGCACATATCTTCTGCCAGGTTCAAGCAGTCTGGTTAACATGACGCTCCGGGATGACAGTACATTGGGTTTGGCTCTGCGGAGGGGAGCCTGACCTTCTCTTCTCTGAGGTTGTTGTTGGCAGCAATATAGGAGTGGAATTACAGTGAAACCTTAACTGGTTCACTCTGAGGGCCATGGTCAACCAGGATTAGTGATAACGCTAGAGTCAGAGTGCTTTAAACGACCATATTCAGATCCACTGTTCAAATATACAAATATACCCATCCAATTATACTACGTGACATGGACAAGTGGGATGTAAGGCTGAGTCAAGACAGCGAGACTCCTACTTGAGATGACTACTCTCCCTTTCACCATCTGGCATCATGAGAACCTGAAGATACATCATATAGGCAAACATTTTGACTTTAATGGATGACTGAAATAGTGTCATGTTGCTGAATCGAGACGATAAAGAATGATGATTGAAAACCATCGAGCTGCACATTTTAGTCATGTCATAAGTTTACTTTGACAAGTTTAGGGCCACAGATGTTTTCTTAATCCTTATTTTTCCGGACACGGTGAAACATTACTTCGCTAACTCTCAGATGATTAAGCAATATGATCAACCATTCAATTTCAGTGATGTTTTGCACGGATCATCTCCCCACAAAGGATAGTGCCTTCGGAAAGTATTCAGACCCCTTAACTTTTTACAGCCTTATTCTAAAATTGATTAAATTGATTTTTAACATCATCAATTGCCACACAATACCCCATAATGAAAAACCAAAAACAGGTTTGTATCTATTTATGCAAATAAAACAACTGAAATATAACACATATTACATAGGTATTCAGACCCTTTACTCAGTAATTTGTTGAAAACCCTTTGGCAGCAATTTCAGCCTCGCGTCTTCTTGGGTATGACGCTACAAGCTTGGCACACCTGTATTTGGGGAGTTTCTCCCATTATTCTCTGCAGATCCTCTCAAGCTCTGTCAGGTTGGATGGGCAGCGTCGCTGCACAGCTATTTTCAGGTCTCTCCAGAGATGTTTGATCGGGTTAAAGTGCGGGCTCTGGCTGGGCCACTCAAGGACCTTCAGAGACTTGTCCCGAAGCCACTCCTGCATTGTGTTGGCTGTGTGCTTATGGTTGTTGTCCTGTTGGAAGGTGAACCTTTGCCCCAGTCTGAGGTATTGAGCGCTCTGGAGCAGGTTTTCATCAAGGATCTCTCTGTACTTTGCTCCGTTCATCTTTCCCTTGATCCTGACTACTCTCCCAGTCCCTGCCGCTGAAAAACATCCCCACAGCATGATGCTGCCACCACCATGCTTCACTGTAGGGATGGTGCCAGGTTTCCTCCAGACGTGACGCTTGGCATTCAGGCCAAAGAGTTCAATCTTGGTTTCATCAGACCAGAGAATCTTGTTTCTCATGTTCTGAGAGTCTTTAGGTGCCTTTTGGCAAACTCCAAGCGGGCTGTCATGTGCCTTTTACTGAGGAGTGGCTTCCGTCTGGCCACTCTACAATAAAGGCCTTATTGGTGGATTGCTGCAGAGATGGTTGTCCTTCTGGAAGGTTCTCCCATCTCCACAGAGGAACTCTAGAGCTCTGTCAGAGTGGCCATCGGGTTCTTGGTCACCTCCCTTACCAATGCCCTTATCCCCGGATTGCTCAGTTTGACCAGGCAGCCAGCTCTAGGAAGAGTCTTGGTGGTTTCAAACTTCTTCCATTTAAGAATGATGGAGGCCACTGTGTTCTTGGGACCTTCAATGCTGCAGAAATGTTTTGGTGCCCTTCCCCAGATCTGTGCCTTGACACATTCCTGTCTCGGAGCTCTACGTACAAACACAGGTGGACTCCAATCAAGTTGTAGAAACATCTCAATGATGATCAATGGAAACAGGATGCACCTGAGCTCAATTTCGAGTCTCATAGCAAAGGGTCTGAATACTTATGTAAATAAGGTATTTCCGTTTTTATTTTATTTTATAAATTTGCTAAAATAAACAGTTTTCGCTTTGTCATTATGGGTTATTGTGTGTGGATTTTTTTTATTTAATCCATTTTAGAATAAGGCTGTAACGTAACAAAATATGAAAAAGTCAAGGGGTCTGAACACTTTCTGAATGCACTGTACAATCAGAAATTAGTATGAACTCCCATTGACTGTAATGTGATCATTCATTCACTCCACACATATAACATTCTATTGAGGGAAATTTAGACATTTCTTGACATCGTCCAAGGCTTTGGAAAAGCAGTCAAATGACTACGTCTGCATGATTGAAATGCTTGTCCAAAAATAACCTCCCTTTCACTTCATATTAAACATTAGTGCAAATGAAATGCGTAATCATATGACTGGGGTTGTAATGGGGGTGGTTATAGAGGTAGAATTTGACTCCTATTAACTCAAAGACCAATGAAAGCCTGTGGTTTTAATGTCTTAAACATGGGTATAATTTTAATGAGGCCGGATGCATCGGTCAAGACAGACACTGCATTTGTTTAAACTAATGACATCTTGGATTGTATTTTCAACGAAGGGATTCAGAATGATATTCATATACTGGTAAGGTCATTTTCAATATGGTAAGGTAATTGACTCCAATAAATGAATATAGCAAAATCCTGGATTATGTGTGATACCATTGCATTACAAATCATGCTCACTAAATTACATTTTACACGTGCAAAACAGCAATTCATCAAACGGATGATAAAGAAACACCATTTGGAAACCATGTGATGAGTGATTTCTCTGGAGTAAATTGCTTACATAGAAGTTAATTAAATATTTTACTGTCATGTAGACTCACTCTCTCTGTGTAAGCCACCAGCACTGGCCATGCACTAAAACCATTAGGATATGTTTTCATAAACAACTAAACCAAATGTGATTCCTGCTTAGAAATTGGCCGTGAAATTTACCTTAAAAAAACTTTAGACCTCTCTAATGATCCGGAAACGTGCTACAGCTTTCCAATGCAGCAGAACCCAAAATTGCTGCCACATTGCAGTGTTTAACCCAACAAGTGCTACTACCTACCCACAGAAAGGACCACAGACTGAAAGGAAGATGGTGACACTGCTCCTGATGGATAAAATGCTCTAGAAACACGACTGTGTTAGAGGGGCAAATCCTCTTTTCCTCTGTGTCCCTATTTCAGCCCCTCAGTTCCTGGGCCTGTGTCCACAAAGAGTAGGAGTGTTGATCTAGGATCAGTTTTGTATTTTAGATCAAAATGAATAAGATTGTATGGACAGATCCTAGATCAGCCCTCCTACTCTGAGATGCTTTGTGGATACGGGCCGGGCCCTAAGATCTATACTAAGGATGGGGCTACAGCAACACATAAGCTGCCATAGGCATAGGTCTCTGCTGCCCACTCTCCACTGCTCTCTCTCTGACTCTCATTCTGACTTCATTAACACCTAACACCTAACCGCTCTTTTCACCAACCACTCTTTTCAAGTCATTGCGATATGGCTGGATGTTGGCTTTTCAAGCCAAGGCTGTCTACTACAGTACATCTCATCTATTCATGCTCTTCAGTTTGTCCTCATGTATGCATGCTCACATGATCTATCGTGTTGAAATGGTAGCCTCAGTCTCCACAATTACAATTAAACAATGAGCTCAGATCAGATATTTAGCCTACTTTCACTAGTAGTGTGTGTATTGTAAATACATCTGAAAAGACTGACATTTTAATACAATCCATCTAAAACATACTCAGGCTTCCTGAATCCAATAATGTTGCTTGGCCAAGCTTAGAAATAAGAACAAATACCTGCCTTATTTTACCTGCTCTGTATTCAAACTAGTGCTGGATGATCAAAGAAGTGTTAACGGAGAGACATCCAACTCAGCTCTCATCTTATTGGTAATAATGGCTCTTTACCACTGACCACGGCATAGCAGCCACTCAGATTTGACCACAGCAGTCAAGTGTTTGATCTGTGCCAAATGCTGCACTGTGGGATAGACACTTCTTCCCCAGGGACCCACACACTACAGAGAGCACAACCTACTCCATACTGTCAACTGTAGAATACTGCCAATCACATACACTGACAGTAGAAGGCTGGCAACTCTATTAGGAATTATTGTATACATTTGCAGCTGCTCTGGTAGAAGATGGCAGTTCAAAGTGAACTCCATCATTTACTGTAAGAGGGCTTTAACTTCTCAACGTTGGCCCAGGAGAATAAATCTGCTCATTCTGACAAATTTTGGCTGAACAACTTTGTTCGGAGAATGACTAAACCGTTGGATATCAGTTTGAAAATATAAACCGTGAAATGAAATGACTCAGAGAGTGGGGGCCGGGAAACAATAATAAAAAAAAAAGATTCGATCAATACATGTTTTCCAGTTTGTTTTTCTGGTTATCTGGGGAACGTCAGAGTGAAGAATAAAAATGCTGCTATAGATTGTCCTCCTGCTAAGGACCAGGAGCCTTCTCACTGAGCTGTATGGGACTAGTTAGCGAAGGTAAAACCCAGATAACTAGCTCGTCTTGGTGATCTGCAATCCTGCAATTCCAAGCTTCCTTTGCAGGGGGAGAGGAAATCTATTACATACTAATATACTCCAACATATTCTAGTTCACACCAGGTCACAGGGAGGGCATCAGGACACAGCAGGAACAGCATCCTTTCATTTCACAGGGGCTCACATTCCACTTGTCATTCTTCAGAAGAATGGTCCAGGCTAGCTAACACACAGGGCAGACAGCTGTGGGTGTCCAGGCTAGCTAACAAACAGGGCAGACAGCTGTGGGTGTCCAGGCTAGCTAACAAACAGGGCAGACAGCTGTGGGTGTCCAGGCTAGCTAACACACAGGGCAGACAGCTGTGGGTGTCCAGGCTAGCTAACAAACAGGGCAGACAGCTGTGGGTGTCCAGGCTAGCTAACAAACAGGGCAGACAGCTGTGGGTGTCCAGGCTAGCTAACAAACAGGGCAGACAGCTGTGGGTGTCCAGGCTAGCTAACACACAGGGCAGACAGCTGTGGGTGTCCAGGCTAGCTAACAAACAGGGCAGACAGCTGTGGGTGTCCAGGCTAGCTAACACACAGGGCAGACAGCTGTGGGTGTCCAGGCTAGCTAACACACAGGGCAGACAGCTGTGGGTGTCCAGGCTAGCTAACAAACAGGGCAGACAGCTGTGGGTGTCCAGGCTAGCTAACACACAGGGCAGACAGCTGTGGGTGTCCAGGCTAGCTAACACACAGGGCAGACAGCTGTGGTGGTTGGAGGAAAGTTGCTGAACATGCTGAATCTCTCAATGGAACAAAGTTAGAAGGTTGATTACTTTTAGTTGAGTGACGGTTGAGTTGCAGTGGTGGAGCATTCCTGACCTGATTGTTTCTTTGACTGGAATGAGGAGCAGACATAGAGGGAAGAAAAGTAGCTACACGTCCCCTGGGAGAGGAGAAGTCTGTGTTTACCTTACACACACCACCCTCTTCAGTTCAGATGGACTGTGTGTGTGTGGTGTGTGTGTGTTTGACAGAGAGAGAGAGAGAGAGAGAGAGAGAGAGAGAGCGAGAGAGAGAGAAAGAGAGTGTGTTGAGGCATGAGAATAAGACATAAGAGTAAACCTTTGCGTGTGAACATGCTTTTAAGAGTGTGTTGTGGAGGGAAGTGTGCTGTAAATGTGCAAGTCTGATTCCTTTTTGCCTTCACATAAACCAGATAAAAATCTTGCTATAAATTTTCACAGGCCGGCCCCATCACCTGAAGTTTACATGAGGATAGCACTAAAGGAAGTCCCTTCCCTTCCATCCCCTGGGAGAAAATGAACATCTACCTCATCACTGTGAGCCACAGATCCAGAGAAGCCAGGGGAAGGGTAAAGAGCGTTGACTCAGGTGAGACCAGAATGCTCAAGAATAAATGTAGTCAGCCGCTGGCAAACAACATACCAAATATTACATTACATACACTGAGTGTACACAACATTAGGAACACCTGCTGTTTCCATGACATAGACTGGCCAGGTGAATCCAGGTGAAAGCTATGATCCCTTATTGATGTTATTTGTTAAATCCACTTCAATCAGTGTAGATGAAGGGGAGGAGACAGGATAAAGAAGGATTTTTAAGCCTTGAGACATTTGAGACATGGATTGTGTATGTGTGCCATACAGAGGGTGAATGGGCAAGACAAAATATTTAAGTGCCTTTGAATGGGGTATGGTAGTAGGTGCCAGGCGCACCGGTTTGTGTCAAGAACTGCAACGCTGCTGGGTTTTTCACGCTCAACAGTTTCCCGTGTGCATCAAGAATGGTCCACCACCCAAAGGACATCAAGCCAACTTGACACAACTGTGGGAAGCATTGGAGTCATCATGGGCCGGCATCCCTGTGGAACGCTTTTGACACCTTGTAGAGTTCATGCCCCGATTAATTGAGGCTGTTCTGCTGCAAAAGGGGGCGCAAGTCAATATTAGGAAGGTTTTCTTAATGTTTTGTACACTCAGTGTATTTGAATGGGAGGAAAAGTTAGCAAACACAAGACAGGAAATAACCAGCTGCTGTTTACCTGCTCATCTCTAACAGAAGAGCCTTTATGATTCAGGAGATGGTGCTGTACCACTGAAGTGATGGTTAGAGCGAAGTGGAGTGTTTAATTGACTAGTTCATACACAAGTTACTTTTCAAGCTATAAACATATCTTCACATTTCATATTGAAGACAGTCTTTCCTTTTGTGATAATTTATACATTATTCATTACTTTGACAATGAGCAGAACCCACACAAATGGAAGGAGTAAGTAAAAATCAAAGGGCTCTCCAAGAAACCTGCAGCTGGACTGCGTCCAATGTAGCCCAGAGTGCTTTATTTTCTATGTAGAAAAAAAAATCACTTCCTACAGTCCATTTAAAGAGGAAAAATCCTCATATTTATGTGATGCCCTGACAGTGTTAAACAAACATCTTTGAATCATATGTTCGGAGTTAATAAAAAAATGCAACTCATGGTTAAGGTTGAAACACAGAGAGAGAGGTTCCTTTTCTGTGAATTCCGTGGTAGAGCTTGTCCTCTACGGCTCAACAATGTTTCCACCAGATAGGCTATGAACTGATTGGTTGGTGCTCTTTTCTGGAACTAGGGGAGCATGTGCTGAATGTCAACCTTGCACTTGTGTTCTTTAATTCATAGGTCAACTTATATGTCAACTTTTAATTTAAAAAATGTCACAGGTGCATTCATGTTGCCTATATGGTCTTTCTCATAAGCCTTGTGGGTAGAGTTGCCACAGGTGGGAGGATGGGTGATATTCTCTACATTTTGTCAAATAAATGTGCTGTCATAATTCACAATGTAAAAGTGTGTAAGTGGAAATGTCTATCAAATATGACAAGTAGGCGAAAGTACTGCTGTTAACATAACAGCCATCACATGTTGAGAAGGTTCAAGTAAATACAGTCATTTCAACGATCAAATAACAGTTGAGAAGTGCTACTCAGAGTCTAGCACAAAGACAGGACTCCAGAACCCATACAATAGCAGACAGAGCAAAAATAATGTTAAAGGCCCTTGATGCTGAAAACCAGCAGCACCGGGCACTTTACTCCTCTTTTGCAATAATTGCTTTTCCATAACCCTGATAAATCTAATAATAGATTTAACTTTCGGTTTCCATACTTTAAAACCTGATGAAAATGTAAAGTTGCAAATGCACGTCTTAATAAATCCACTCGTAAAACGTGTTTGTTTTGTATATCAGATTTCAACATTCCTAACATCTTGTAAACTATCCTTTAAACCTGCATCATAGCGAATACACAGTGTGTTAGCGTTACAGTTAGTGACCTTGTATCTGTGTGACTTTAAACGTCAGACTACTTGTAACATGTGATCCTATCATTGCTACTACTGATACAATCCTCTTGTGAAAAACAAGTGTATCACTTTCCTGAACATTGATACACTTGGCATAAAAGGGAACAGCAGATTCACTGATTTACATAATGAATCATTCATCATTTCACTATGACCTAAAAACAAACATATTTCCATATGCTCTATACATATGCATCCTGTAATGAGAAGTGAAGTTGCAGACGTCCGCCTGCCTGTGTTGGTGGATGATAGAGCTGGTATTTCAGTACATATGGCAGTACCATTCAAAGAGCTATGACAACCATTATGGTTATAGCTCTGTAAATGGCGCCGCAATCTGCACCACACAGTGTCTTGGCGTCTTCTGGCAGGCAAAAGTCAGTCAAACAACACAAAAAAAAAGGTTAAGAAAGTACTCTTGTCAAGTCTGGATGCAGCAAATTAACACAAAGAATACAACATGATGGGAAAGTTATTAGACTCTAAAAATTAGGGGTTCAACAAGGGTTCTTCTAAGATCCTCAAAGTTCTTCGAAGAACCTTAGGGTTCTTGGCACTGAAAATTGTCCCCAAAAGGTTCTTCCAAGAACCCCATAGGAGGTGGTGTTTATCGAGGAACCTAATTCGTTGTTGGGGGTTCTTGCAGGAACCTAACTGCCCAACTGAAACATTTGGATTTGGATTTGAAAGGACTGCAGGTGCAGGCACTTAACTGAAAAATGTAAAGATCTCCTCAATTTAAGGTAAGGCTTGTCCCTTGTATGATCTAAATTGATATTATTTTATGATGATACCGTCTATCGTTTCATATTTGTGCAAATCTTCCTAAAACAGAAAATTGATACAATTTAATGGATATCAATCAACAAAGAGGTAAGAATATGTATGCTATAAGAATATGTTGAAGGCTAGCTGTATTGGGTGCAGACTTTTGTGTCTGTGTCTGCAGATTTACAGACGAGGAGGCATACAAAGGTATGTCAATTGGTACAGGTACGTTATGCAGATCACATGTACCATCCTCCTCCCTTACCTCTTCAATGAAAATCCCATAAGCCTCTACATTATGGACAAGGTATGTGTATGAAACCATTATCAAAATAGTTTTTTTCATTCACATTTACCACAAAAACCAAGGTATGAATACTGTCGTGTGCATGTTTTGTTAATCATCTGTATAATTACTATTTTTTGGATTCACAGAACTACAACCTCCCTACACCTCTGATGAATATAACATGAAACCTGTTTGATCACCATGCACTGCAAAATCATTCTGGCTATGGATATGGAGAACATCAACACATTAACATCAACATGTTGGGGCTCTGCTGGGAGTTTACCTTATATTTAGATTTTTTTATTCTGCTTTGCCAATAAAATCCTAATAAACACTGACAACTAAAATCTTGTGTTGTTGTTGTTATTGTTAAGCATATTACTAATAATAATAGGGGAGGGGGGAGTAGTTCAAAAATGAACCCCAAAAGGTTCTTCAAAAGGTTATTTGAGGATCCATTAAAATGGGTTCTTTGAAGAACCCTTTTAACAAGTTCTTCAAAGAACTTATAGGGGTTCCCCCACAGTTTCAATTTGAAGAACCCCTAAAGGATCCTCCAGGAACTTTTACTTTTTAGAGTGTATAAGCCAGTAGCCAGCTTCTGTTTGCATTTAATTACAGTTGGGATGTTCAACAGTTGTGCTTTTGAAACAGGAATACAGTCTTCATCTCTTAATGAATTCAACCATCTGTGCACCCACCCTTTCCACTCACACAGTATATGTTTCCTTAATTTCTGAAACAAATGTCTATCTGCCACATGGGAACAGACAGCTTGATGACACAACTGGGGAGCTCACTGTGTAGAGGATCTCTGTAATTAACCCACTCTGCACTGCCAATCTGTCTTGGGAAGAAGAAGAAGAAGAAGAAGAAGAAGAAGAAGAAGAAGAAGAAGAAGAAGAAGAAGAAGAAGAAGAAGAAGAAGAAGAAGAAGAAGAAGAAGAAGAAGAAGAAGAAGAAGAAGAAGAAGAAGAAGAAGAAGAAGAAGAAGAAGAAGAAGAAGAAGAAGAAAAAGAAACCAGTGAATGAGAACAGCTGAGTGGTGGGTGGAAAAAGTATCCAGATACTCTGTGGTCTGTCCCTCCCTGTTGTACTTTTTTAAATGTCTGAAACGAGCTGAGCTAACACTTTAATGCTCTTAAGCTGTCCTTACAGTAACTGTAACACAGGTTTAGGGAGCTGTATTGACCATTGTGTCAGATGAACCCCTGTGTTGTCAGAGTAAATGGTCCCTACTTCAGTCAAATCTATTCATTAAATGCCCTAGCTGTGTATTCACTTTCAACTTTTGGTGTGTGATGTCTTTGGCTCAAGAAAGACATGGAAGTTACTTGACCAATTTTCTACTGTAAAGCTCCTTTGTGTTGTTAGATAGTTCTAGAAAATCACAATGCACAGTCACATGTCTAGGTTTCTCTGTTCCATATGTGACATGGGACCACACATAAAGTCTATCCTTGAGGGTCCCAGTGTCTTATGGAACATGTCTATTGTCTTCAGATAGCCTATACATTGTGCATTATACTGTCAATCTGACCTGCTACCAGCAGGAGGTTTAGAACATAGAAGGGGATTCTATCTCTATTTTATTTTATCTTTATTTAACTAGGCAAGTCAGTTAAGAACAAATTCTTATTTACAATGATGGCCTACACCGGCCAAACCCGGACGACGCTGGGCCAGTTGTGCGCAGCCCTATGGGACTCCCAATCATGGCCGGTTGTGATACAGCCTGGAATCGAACCAGGGGGTCTGTAGTGATGCCTCAAGCACTGAGATGCAGTGCCTTAGACCACTGCCCCACTCAGGAGCCCAAAGCTCCCGGTTTAGAAGGCATTAGTGTTCCATCTCCCACAGCTTGTCATCTACAGGGTTGGGGAGTAACGGATTACATGTAAACTGTTATATGTAATGGATTACAAAATAACTGTAACTGTAATCCGTTACGTTACCAGCAAATATATTGTAATCAGATTACCGGTACTTTTGAAAAAGTTGATCATTACTTCTAGGATTACTTTCAAATTTAGAAGTGATGTTTGCAGATAAAAAAATGTCCATGAAACAATTGCCTGTTTTCTTAATTACCTTTCATATTAACGTCCGTCATTAACAGAAAAAGTGCTTCTTTGATCTTCCCGCCTGAGCAACATACACGGTCACAAAATAAAAAAATATGGCGCGCCAACGCAGTGCATCTTTTGGATGGCGTTTCAAATAACAATTTGTGTTCAAAGAAGAAAAGGACAGGAATGTAACAGTTCAATGCAAACTATGTTTGCCCACGGTAAAGCTGCTGTTGACATCCAGAGACTCCACTTCCAACCTGAAGAAACACTTAGAGGTAAGGATGACGATTGGCAGTTGTGGCGTGTTAGCTTGCTTAGCTAGCTAGTCTCTAGAGACAGACAGGTTGTCTTCACAATGTTACCAATGTTCCAACATAGGTCGGAGATTTCAGTGAGTACTAGCTAGCTAGTTAGTCAGATTTCTAGCTAGCTAGCCTGTTTAGTTTGCTAATTTGCTTGCCAAGTCTCTTACACTATGTGGTATGCTGCTAACTTAAGGTTGCTCTGTCGGTTGCTAGCTACTGTAGTTAGCAAGATATCATAGCAAGTATGTTGTTGTGCTAATTTGTTAACAATTTCGCTAATTAAATCTATTTTAACTAAGATAAATCAGTTTTAGATAGTTGGGTGAGATTCACTGGGCTACATAGCCTATCTAGCTAGCTAAATTAAAAGTAAAACAAAAAAACGTTTTGAAAGCTAGTTGCATTCTGTAACCCAACATTACAAGATGCTCACTGTCAGGGTTGTTGTTAACTTAGTTAGCTAGCCAGCTATGGTTTCATAGTAACATGATACCCAAATCAATAAAGCCACACTGCAGTTTTCCTGCTGTTCAATTGTTTTTTTAACCCAAATAAATGTCTGTATTGTTCAATCATAACTCAAAGAATAATACTGTATTACTCCATTTTTATTTTTATTTTTTTGTTGTATTTCTAGACAAACAATATAAACCACCATAGACATCCTTGCATCAACAGCTTTGTCCATGAGTGAGTGGTACATGTTCCAACCCCAGCCCTGTGTTTATCAGACAGGGGCAGGCAATAGAAAGTGAAACATATGTTTCAAAGGGTGGACAAAAGTTGGGCAAAGCTACAATCCTTAATTGAAACAATAACAAGGTGCTCACTTCACTGTTATTTTACTTATACTGTGGTGTAAACATATCCTAGATGGTGTAGCAGTGCGGTCGTGTACTCTGTTGTGTGTCCGTGTAAATAGCCTGTTCTTTCTTTTTTTGTCTTTTGTTGTATATATTCCCCTATCACACTTTTCATCATTCTACTAAATATACTTTCCTGCAACCCGCATCACTCAATGTGGAACGGATTCTATTATTTACTTACCTTTTATCTAGAATCTCCAGTTGAAACTAGCTAGCCAGCTAACTAGCTACTTGCTATTAGCCACCGTTAGCAGTTTTCACCCAGAACATACCGGAATAACTGAATCACTGAATCACTGGACCTTAACACCGGATCACAACCAGATAGCCGCAACCGAATGGATGTTGCTGTTGGCTAATCACCACTGCCCCCGAAGCAAGCACCAGATAGCCTTGAGCTAGCCTCGAGCCAAGCCCATATCCCGGCTATCTACCTCTCTGTCTACCGGACGGGAGTAGCCAGCTAACTAGCTACTTGCTATTAGCCACCGTTAGCAGGGGTTTTTCACCATTGTCCGTGGCCTGCACTACCTACCAGCCAGCTCTAGCCTGGACTATTACCGGCCAGTCTGCACAGCGCGTTATCGACCCAGAACATATCGGATTTTCTGCCGGAATCACTGAATCACTGGACCTTTAACACCGGATCATCGCAACTAGCTAGCTGCAACCGAATGGATGTTGTGGTTGGCTAATCAGCCTTGAGCTAGCCTCGAGTCAGGCCCATCTCCCGGCTATCTACCTCTCTGTCAACCGGACGGGACCTCCTAGTGTCGACACGGAGCCCCACCGATCCATCACGACTGGTCTGCCGACGTAATCGTCTGTGGTTTCAACAGGTTTCCCATTGCGACGACCATGAAGATCCATCTGCTAGCCCCGGTCCGCTAGCACACGCAATTCAACAGCCGTGCTTCCTGATCGCCTGTGCTGTAGCACCAATTCGAACTGCTCTCGGACTCACATTGCTGTTCACTGGACCTTATGATCACTCAGCTGCACAGCTGATGCCTGCTGGACTGTTCCTTTACATAGTACCCTGTCCTGTTTTATCTGTTTAGCCTCAGCCCAAACTTTCATCGCAATTACCAGTTGTTGTCTTAGCTCTCTCGAATAACACCTGTGATTGCTTTATGCCTTGCCTATTGCTGTTCCAGTTAGTTCTTATTATACAATTTCACTGTAGAGCCCCAAGTCCCTCTCAAACTGCCTTAAATAGCTCCTTTGTTCCACCCCCCATTCACGGGGAAACCGGCTCAATCGATGCCTCCGGTGATGCTATCTCTTTCATTGTTACCCAACGCTTAGGTTTACCTCAACTGTACTCATATCCTTCCATATCCTTGTTTGTATATAATGCCCTGAATCTATTCTACTACGCCCGGAAATCTGCCCCCTTTATTCTCTGTACCCATCTCACTAGAATACCAGTTCTTAAAGCCTTTAGCCGTATCCTTATTCTAGTCCTCCTCTGTTCCTCTGGTGATGTAGAGGTTAACCCAGGCCCTGCAGCCCCGAGTATCAATCCTACCCCCCAGGCGCTATCATTTGTTGACTTCTGTAACCGTAAAAGCCTTGGCTTTTTGCATGTTAACATCGGAAGCCTCCTTCCTAAGTTTGAGTTATTCACTGCATTAGCACACTCCGCCAACCCTAATGTTCTAGCAGTGTCTGAATCCTGGCTTAGGAAGGCCACCAAAAATTCAGACATTTCCATCCCCAACTACAACATTTCCCATCTAGATAGAACTGCCAAAGGGGGTGGAGTTGCAATCTACTGTAGAGATAGCCTGCAGAGCTCTATCATACTATCCAGGTCTGTGCCCAAACAGTTTGAGCTCCTACTTCTAAAATTCCACCTTTCCAGAAATAAGTCTCTCACTGTTGCCGCTTGCTACAGACCCCCCTCAGCCCCCAGCTGTGCCTTGGACACCATATGTGAATTGATTGCCCCCCATCTATCCTCAGAGTTCATACTGCTTGGTGACCTAAACTGGGATATGCTTAACACCCCGGCCATCCTACAATCCAAACTAGATGCCCTCAATCTCACACAAATTATCAAGGAAGCTACCAGGTACAACCCTAAATCCGTAAACATGGGCACCCTCATAGATATCATCCTGACTAATTTACCCTCTAAATACACCTCCGCTGTCTTCAACCAGGATCTCAGCGATCACTGCCTTATTGCCTGTGTCCGTAATGCGTCCGCGGTCAAACGACCACCCCTCATCACTGTCAAACGCTCCCTAAAACACTTTAGCGAGAAAGCCTTCCTAATTGACCTGGCCCAGGTATCCTGGATGGATATCGATCTCATTCCGTCAGTAGAGGATGCCTGGTTGTTCTTTAAAAGTGCTTTCCTCTCAATCTTCAATAAGCATGCCCCCATTCAAAAAATTCAGAACTAAGAACAGATATAGCCCCTGGTTCTCCTCAGACTTGACTGCCCTTGACCAGCACAAAACCCCCCCCCGCTTCTCCTTCACACAAATTCCGACAGCTGATGTTCTGAAAGAGCTGCAAAATCTGGACCCCTACAAATCATCTGGGCTAGACAATCTGGACCCTTTTTTTCTAAAATTAGCAGCCGAAATTGTCGCAACCCCTATTACTAGCCTGTTCAACCTCTCTTTCATAACGTCTGAGATCCCCAGAGATTGGAAAGCTGCCGCGGTCATCCCCCTCTTCAAAGGGGGTGACACTCTAGATCCAAACTGTTACAGACCTATATCCATCCTGTCCTGCCTTTCGAAAGTTTTTGAAAGCCAAGTTAACAAACAGATCACCGACCATTTCGAATCCCACCGTACCTTCTCCGCTATGCAATCCGGTTTCCGAGCTGGTCATGGGTGCACCTCAGCCAAGCTCAAGGTCCTTAACGATATTATAACCACGATCGATAATAGACAGTACTGTGCAGCCGTCTTCATCGACCTGGCCAAGGCTTTCGACTCTGTCAACCACCGCATTCTTATTGGCAGACTAAATAGACTTGGTTTCTCAAATGACTGCCTCGCCTGGTTCACCAACTACTTCTCAGATACAGTTCAATGTGTCAAATCGGAGGGCCTGTTGTCTGGACCTATTGCCGTTTCTATGGGGATGCCACAGGGTTCAATTCTCGGGCCGACTCTTTTCTCTGTGTATATCAATGATGTCGCTCTTGCTGCTGGTGACTCTCAGATCCACCTCTACGCAGACGACACTATTTTGTATACATCTGGCCCTTCATTGGACACTGTGTTAACAAACCTCCAAATGAGCTTCAATGCCATACAACACTCCTTCCGTAGCCTCCAACTGCTCTTAAACACTCGTAAAACTAAATGCATGCTCTTCAATCGAACGCTGCTGGCACCCACCCACCCGACTAGAATCACTACTCTCGGCGGGTCTGACCTAGAGTATGTGGACAACTACAAATACCTCGGTGTCTGGTTAGACTGTAAACTATCCTTCCAGTCTCACATTAAGCATCTCCAATCCAAATTTTTATCTAGAATCGGCTTCCTATTTCGCAACAAAGCCTCCTTCACTCATGCTGCCAAACATGCCCTCGTTAAACTGACTATCCTACCGATCCTTGACTTCGGCGATGTCATTTACAAAATAGCCTCCAACACTCTACTCAGCAAATTGGAAGTAGTCTATCACAGTGCCATCCGTTTTGTCACCAAAGCCCCATAACACTACCCACCACTGTGACTTGTACACTCTTGTTGGCTGGTCCTCACTACATATTTGTCGCCAAAACCACTGGCTACAGGTCATCTATAATCACTGCTAGGCAAATCCCCGCCTTATCTTAGCTCATTGGTCACCATAGCAACACGCTCCAGTAGGTATATCTCACTGGTCATCCCCAAAGCCAACATCTCCTTTGGCCGCCATTCCTTCCAGTTCTCTGCTGCCAATGACTGGAACGAACTGCAAAAATCTCTGAAGCTGGAGACTCTTATCTCCCTCACTAACTTTAAGCATCAGTTGTCAGTTACCTTACTGCACCTGTACACAGCCCATCTGAAATTAGCCTACCCAACTACCTCATCCCCATATTGTTATTTATTTTGCTCATTTGCACCCCAGTATCTCTATTTGCACATCATCTCTTGCACATCTATCATTCCAGTGTTAATACTCAATTGTAATTATTTTGCACTATGGCCTATTTATTGCCTTACCTCCATAACTTGCTACATTTGCACACACTGTATATATATTTTCTGTTGTATTTTTGACTTTATGTTTTGTTTACCCCATATGTAACTCTGTGTTGTTGTTTTTTATCACACTGCTTTGCTTTATCTTGGCCAAGTCGCAGTTGTAAATAAGAACTTGTTCTCAACTAGCTTACCTGGTTAAATACATGTGAAATAAAAATAAAATAAAATAGTTAAGTAATTACATTTCGTTTTTTCAGAGGATGCATAACAATCAATGGAACACCCTGAGCAGGAAGAGGCAGCCAGATGACATGGTGCAGTGCAGAGATGCACAGCCATCTACAGATTGCCAAAAAGGGACATTGTGTACACCATTGAAACAAGCAAAACTACAACCAGGAGGACCACACACCTTACAAAGCCGGGTTAATCACCTGGTATTTGACTTCATCATAGAGATGTGCAACCCTTTTCACTAGTAGAGGTGCCTTCATTCCACAAGCTAGTAGAAGGAATCAGTGGTGGGAGAAAGGTCATGTGTAGAAAGACTTTGATGCAACGAATTGAAAGGGAATTAGAGTCCATGAAAGAAGCTCTCTCAACCAAACTCCAGAGCGTAAAGTCAGTCTGCACCACAGGAGACATCTGGTCTGCCCATAACAGAAGCTTCTTCGGCATGACATGCCACTGGATCGAGGAGGACACCTTGGAGAGGAAATCAGCTGCTTTGGCTTGTGCGAGACTGAGAGGACGTCATACCTATGATGTGATTGCTGCCAAGTTAAGTGAAATACATGCAGACTTTAAAATTCAGCACAAAGTGAAGGCCACAGTGGCAGACAATGGAAGCAACTTTGTAAAGGCTTTCTGGGAGTTCAGTGGCCATGAAGAGGAGCAAGATGAGGTGGATGATGGAGTGAGGTTTGATGATTCTTGATGAGGTTGAGCAAGAACTGAACTTTTTTCTCCCTCCACATCAACGTTGTGTGACCCTCAACCTCATCGCCACCAATGAGGTGGACAAAGCTGCATCCCAAGGTCCATCACGAAAATTGTACAGAAGTGCAATGTCAAAATGTTCCAGCATTTAGAACAAAGCACACAGGTCCACATTAGCTTCAGAGGCAATAGAGGACATTGCAAGCATGAAAGCAACTGTGCCATGTGTGACAAGATGGAGCTCAGAGGACCGTGCCATCTCCAAACTCATAGCCCTCACGGATGACCAGCTGGCGCAATCTGTGAAGACCTGGGTGTGAGCAGCAAACTACATCCTTGTGAGATTGCTTTTCTCAAGGAGTACAGTACAGTCCTACAGCCACTTACATTCTCTATTGATCTTCTACAGGGAGAGAAGAAGTGTTTTCTTCGCTTTCTTATCCCAACAATCCTAAGCTTGAAGTCTAACCTCTTGCGACATTCTCTGCACACATCATCACTGCGGTCATTGAGGCTATAGAACGCCGGTTTGGACCTATGCTAAGCACCCATGAAGCAAAAATGGCAACTGCTACCGTGCCAAAGTTTTGACTGTGTTGGCTCAACCCTGGAAAGAGAGAGGAGATGCGGAGCACATTAGTTCAAGAAGCAGCTTCTATGGAGAACACACACTCTGAAGAGGTTGATGAGGGAGCACAGAACGAGTCTGATGAGTCAGAAGACAATTTTTTTGTGTTTGGAGGTGCAACAACAAGGGCCGGTGGCACTGCAGAGGATGAGGTGAAGAAGTATCTCGAAGACAAAGACAAGTCTTTGGACTCCTTAAAATCGTTCCCCATAGTCCGGAACTTGTTTCTGAAGTACAACACTACTCTGCCCTCCAGTGCCCCAGTTGGGAGCCTTTTCAGCTATGGTGGAAACCTGTTTACCCCTCAGCGAAAACAGGATGTCTAATGCTCATCTAGAGCACATCCTCTTGCTGCGATACAACAGCAATTTCTGCCTTCAATCATCTGAGTAGGCTAGCTTCAGAATAGACCTACTGCAATGCCATGTCTGATATGTGGATTTATTGTACCTAGCTGCACTTTTTGCTTAAACTTTTAAAAAACTAATTGGTGGACTAAATGTGTGATTACACTGTTCATGTTGTGAAAAAAATTTTTTTCTTGATATTTCTATTTCTCATTTTAGTAATTTAGCAGACGCTCTTATCCAGAGTGCATACATTTTAATACTTTTGTGTACTGGTGTCCCGTGGGACACAGTAAGTGTTTAGCACCATCCATGTTGCTGTGTTACTTAAGCCCTTACTTATACCTGGTTTTAACATGTATCCTTTATCCTGCGCATTGTGTTTGTGCCCACATTATTAGACAGATGTACATGATTAAAAGACACATTGTGTTCTGACTGTGAACAGATCTTATAGGTGTAAATGATCAGGATGAAGGATGCATGTTAGAGGCAGGTATACAGGGCTTAAATACATTTTTGTCACAATGTTTTGTGATGTGTTCTATTGTGGCTCTGCTTAGTGGCTCAAACATCCTGCAATAAATGTTGTTAAATTGGTAATCTTTTTTTTCTTCTTATGTGTTTTACGGGTGAAGTAATCCAAAAGTAACTGAAAGTAATCCGATTACATTACTGAGTTTAGGTAATCCAAAAGTTACGTTACTGATTACCATTTTAGACAGGTAACTAGTAACTGTAATGGTTTTGATGTCTTCAGTATTATTCTACAATGTATAAAATAGTAAAAATAAAGAAAAACCCTTGAATGAGTAGGTGTGTCCAAACTTTTGACTGGTACTGTAGTTCTTGTCTTGGCTATTCATAACATTGTTTTTAATCGCCTTTCTTTATATCATTTCAGAAGCAGAAACAGTTTTAAGCTTCGACACAACAATACATTTAGATTTTAGTCATTTAGCAGATGCTCTTATCCAGAGCGAATTGCAGTTAGTGCATTCATCTTAAGAAAGCTAGGTGGTACAGCCACATACAGTATCTCAGTCATAGTAAGTCCATGTTTCCTCAATACGGCACAACAAGCTTCAACACTACAGTACAGCAGGGGTCTTCTCTTCCAACAACCTGCACAGGAAGTACTGGATGTAAAAATAAACATGTTTTATTGTCACAAACACCAGATAGGTGCAGGGAAATGTGTTGTTTTACAGGGTCAGCCATAGTAGTACGGTGCCCCTGGAGTAAATTAGGGTTAAGTGCCTTGCTCAAGGGTAAATTGACAGATTTTTCACATTGTCGGCTTGGGGATACTGGTCCAACGCTCTAGCCACAAGGCTACATGCCGCCGTGAGCCTAATTCACAATAAGCCTGGAAATCACTTGTAAACATGAAAAGTAAAAGTGATTCCATGAATGCATAATACTGTATCTTGTACTGAGGGACTCCATTGATATAGAGTTTATATTACAATCTAATCAAACACCTCTGCATTGAGGAGCAGATAGCTCCCATTGGATTATACTGTATCAGTGGCCAGAATCAGATTACCAGGCAAAAAGAGATTAACAACAAGCGGTTAGTCAGGACTATTCAGCTGCTCAACAGGCTCAACGGGCAATCTGGCTGACTGGCTGACTGGCCGGTAATTAAAAACTCGATCAAGATATGGAGAGGTGGGCACGCACACACACGCACACACAGAACAGATGCTATACACACGATCAACATCCTTCTTGGAATACAGATAATGATAGTTTCTTAGTGCAATTGGACATAAAAACATGCAATTGACCATTAAATCGATACACATCATCTTTTAATAATTTAGCTGACACTCTTATCCAGAGCGACTTACATGCAGATGGAGCTGGACCATCTGACATGAAAGGAAAAAGGGGACAGTTTGATGAAAAAGCTTTCAATAAATGTTAAAATCCAGGCATGTCACATGATTGTCCAAAATACAGGGCCCTACATGTTTACATGTTACATGTTTAGTCATTTAGCAGACGCTCTTATCCAGAGCGACTTACAGTTAGTGAATACATCTTTTTTTTTTTTTATACTGGCCCCCCGTGGGGGGGGGGGCAGTATAATCATCGAACCCACAACCCTGGCGTTGCAAACGCCATGCTCTATCAACTGAGCTATATCCCTGCCGGCCATTCCCTCCCCTACCCTGGACGACGCTGGGCCAATTGTGCGCCGCCCATGAGTCTCCCGGTCGCGGCCGGCTGCGATAGAGCCTGGATTCGAACCAGGATCTCTAGTGGCACAGTTAGCACTGCGATGCAGTGCCTTAGACCACTGCGCCACTCAGGAGTCATGCATGTAATCTGAACTAGCGTGTCAGAGAGATTCCCAGAATCAGACTCTGGACACAGAACAGGTTGAGTGGGTAAGGTTTGTGTGAAATAGTCTAACTTCAAACAGTGGACACAGAGCAGGTTGAGGGGGTAAGGTTTGTGTGAAATAGACTAACTTCAGACAGTGGACACAGAGCAGGTTGAGGGGGTAAGGTTTGTGTGAAATAGACTAACTTCAGACAGTGGACACAGAGCAGGTTGAGGGGGTAAGGTTTGAGTGAAATAGACTAACTTCAGACAGTGGACACAGAGCAGGTTGAGGGGGTAAGGTTTGAGTGAAATAGACTAACTTCAGACAGTGGACACAGAGCAGGTTGAGGGGGTAAGGTTTGTGTGAAATACACTCACTTGAGAGGTTGTCAAGCAGCACTAGACAGGAACAGGCCTAGTGTTGCAGAACCAGAGCAGTAGTTTGGAGACAGAGGAGCAGCCACTGGAGGAGGAGGAGGAGGAGGGGGAGAAGGAGGGAGAGGAGGAGGCGGCACAGGGTAGTAGGAGCAGAGGTCCAGACAGAGGAAGAGAGGGAGGGAGGGAGGGAAAATGACATAAAAGGAAAATGGGAAAAAGGCAGAGGAGAAGGGGTGAGAGGGACAGAGAGAGAGAAAGAGAGCGTGGAAAAATCTGGTTAATCAACACCCAAGTGACCCATTCAGCAGTTACTAACCCACAGCTATTGTACATGCAGCCAGGTACTGTATGAGGCAGCTCTGCAGGAAGGTCATAGTTAAAATTAGGAGGACCTTTCGTCAGAGCATTAATCATGTTGTTTTCTTTACGGTGCTTTATTCAAGCAGTTCGATTAATTAAAGGACAAACAGAGAAAATGCAACGCACCAACATTAAAGTGAATGAAAGAAGTGGTTGAAAAAGTACATCTATAAAAATATGTACAGTAGCTAATGACATAGAAGAAGCTTTGAGAGGACGTGACAACAAAACAGAGATAACAGGGACCATAAAATCAGTCAGACTGGCTGTGTTTATTTCTGGGCTAAAGTCAAGATCTATTCCAAGTTGGTTCAACGTAATTTCCTGTCTTTACCCAACAGTGAGAGTTGAGTGGTTGTTGTTGACAGAGCAGGGTGTATTGAATTGCTCTAGAGGTCTAATGAATAGAGTGAGCCTGACCTCTTTCTATATCAGCCTTCCCCAGTCAAGAACATGTTACTGAGTCCTCAGATAACCCTACATACATTGATTGGTGTTCACCATTCACGATATGGTAATTGATTGTCCTCAGACAAACTTATATAGCTATTGATTGATGTTATGGTAAGGAGGAAAAATGGTTATTATAACAGAAATATAGCATAAATCACACTGAGAAATCAAGATGCTCTAAACATTACATTTAGCCCATAAATACATTTACAAGATCTGAAAACGTGTAGTTCAGTTTGTGATCACAATGTAATAATTAAGCAATAGGCCATGAGAACCCGTTGAAGGGCTGCTCTTAGGCACGATGCGGTTCTGGTGCCAGTTGACAATGTCATATCCCTGTCAAGATATTTACCACTGCTCTGGCCACTTCCTGTTTCTTTGTGTTTATTTTCTGCCAGCAGACAAAACAACCCAGACTCCCCACACTGTCCAGACACTGTCTGGTCCAGACCTGACACACACACACACACATATGTGTGGCATTGTTTCAAAGCCATTCTACCAGAACCAAACATCCAGGTCCAGACTGAGTGAGTACAGGAAGTCTATTACAGTGTGCTGCTCAGTGTTGTACGTGCTGCCTGATGGAGCCGGTAAGCAATCTGTGAAAATGAGGTCAAATACCCCAGAGGGACACGCTGCATCTGGTGAAGACTTCTGACTGCTAACCCAGAGATACTGTATAATATATCCAGTACACCGTAGCCTATAAGATGGGGACAACAGAAGAGCAAATATCTGTTTAAAATATGTCTATGTTTTTTGATAGCTCGGTATTCATAATGAGGGATGGAGTCCAAGGGCATTTGATCATCCTGAATGGAGAGGGTTTAAAACGTGCCCAGTCGGTGCCCACCACAGTGAAACTGATCTGCGATGCCATGCCAGCCGGTGCTCACTGGCAGCCCCCGCGTCTGTGAGACTGTACATGTTTTCTTAGCATCGCTAGACACTCCCCTGCCAGAATAATGCTAAGCTCGGGGGTGAGCTGTCATCAGTGTGGCAGTGTCCAGTGGGAGAAAACTAGATGTAGGACTGGGTTTTGCTGGCTCTGCTCTCTGTTATTTTTCTATATACACTATATATAATCTACAAAAGTATGTGGACACCCATTCAAATTAGTGGATTCGGCTATTACAGCCACATCCGTTGCTGACAGGTGTATAAAATTGAGCACACAGCCATGCAATCTCCATGGACAAACATTGGCAGTAGAATGGTCTTACTGAAGAACTCAGTGACTTTCAACGTGGCACCATCATAGGATGCCACCTTTCCAACAAGTCAGTTCGTCAGCTAGAGCTGCTCCGGTCACAGAACAAGACCGCCAAGTGCTGAAGCATGTAGCGCGTAAAAATCGTCTGTCCTCGGTTGCAACACTCACTACCGAGTTCCAAACTGCATCTGGAAGCAATGTCAGCACAAGAACTGTTCGTTAGGAGCTTAATGAAATGGGTTTCCATGGCCGAGCAGCCGCACACAAGCCTAAGATCACCATGCACAATTCCAAGTGTCGGCTGGAGTGGTGTAAAGCTCGCTGCTATTGGACTCTGGAGCAGTGGTAACGCATTCTGCAGTGATGATTCACGCTTCACCATCTGGCAGTCCGACGGACGAATCTGGGTTTGGCAGGTGCCAGGAGAACGCTACCTGCCCGAATGCATAGTGCCAACTGTAAAGTTTGGTGGAGGAGGAATAATGGTCTGGGGCTGTTTTTCATGGTTCAGGTTCCTTAGTTCCAGTGAAGGGAAATCTTAACGCTACAGCATACAATGACATTCTAAACGATTCTGTGCTTCCAACTTTGTGACAACAGTTTGGGGAAGGCCCTTTCCTGTTTCAGCATGACAATGCCATGTGCACAAAGCGAGGTATGTACAGAAATGGTTTGTCGAGATAGGTGTGGAAGAACTTGACTGGCCTGCACAGAGCCCTGACCTTAACTCCATCTAACACCTATGGGATGAATTGGAACGCCGACTACAAGCCTCGTCCAATCACCCAACATCAGTGCCTGACCTCACTTTTGCTCTTGTGGCTGAATGGAAGCAAGTCCCCGCAGCAATGTTCCAACATCTAGTGGAAAGCCTTCCCAGAAGAGTGGAGGCTGTTATAGCAGCAAAGGGGGGACCAACTCCATATTAATGCCCATGATTTTGGAATGAGATGTTCGACAAGCAGGTGTCCACATACTTTTGGCCATGTAGTTTATCATCCCTGTTAACCCTGGCGCTGATGCAGAACACTGCTGTTGGTTCAAGATAGTGCCATGTGGTTTATCTCCCCTACACTCATATTGGTTAAGGATTCATTTATACCACAATCACGCAATAACCGCTCTTCTCCTCACGCATAAATAAAGGAGAAGGTCAAAGAGGAGGGATTCTTGTTCATGGTAAGACACCTTGTGGGAGTTTAGACTGAATAATGCAACACAACCGTTGCACATCTGAAAAACAGCAACCCTTTCAGTTTTATATATTCATAATAAATGTGGGCAGATAAAAAATACATAAAGATGTACCTACGTCTTTAGACATATTGATCTATAGCTGAATGCTCTTTCCACCTAGTCCTTCAAATACTATTCAATATTTCTAGTGAAGCTTTGAAGCATATGTAGTGGTCAACACTGAGGGGCAAGAGCAACTGACAGTATGTCAGCATGTCTTTGAAACATACATTATTTTAAAGTGTGGAAAAAGGTAAAATGTTAATCTCTCAGAGCTGTCCCTGTGATGAACGTCTAATATGTTTACATAATCACAAAATCCCTCCTACAACTCTCTTTAGAAGTGGATTTTGTAATATAGTAACAGGGAAAATTGTTAGTAGCAAAACGTCATAAAATAATTTAGCTTTAACTTAAAATATAAATCATAATAAATGTCATTTCTGGCACACCGAAGGGAGCCAGGGAGTGCGAACCAACACAAACAGTGGCTTCTAGCGCCTCAGACATGACGACCGTCTGGCCTTTCTCTCTATGCTCACTTAACATGGCTTAGAAATATGGCTCCTGGGAGAATAACACAACCACTAGACCTACCACCACCAGACCTACAATCACTAGACCTACCACCACTAGACCTACAACCACTAGACCTACAACCACTAGACCTACAACCACTAGACCACTAGACCTACAACCACTAGACCTACAACCACTAGACCTACAACCACTAGACCTACTAACCACTAGACCTACAACCACTAGACCTACAACCACTAGACCACTAGACCTACAACCACTGGACCTACAACCACTAGACCTACAACCACTAGACCTATAACCACTAGACCTACTAACCACTAGACCTACAACCACTAGACCACGAGATCTACAACCACTAGACCTACAACCACTAGACCACTAGACCAACTAACCACTAGACCACTAGACTTACAACCACTAGACCTACAACCACTAGACCTACAACCACTAGACCTACAACCACTAGACCTACTAACCACTAGACCTACAACCACTAGACCTACAACCACTAAACCACTAGACCTACAACCACTAGACCAACTAACCACTAGACCACTAGACCTACAACCACTAGACCTACTAACCACTAGACCTACAACCACTAGATCTACTAACCACTAGACCACTAGACTTACAACCACTAGACCTACAACCACTAGACCTACTAACCACTAGACCTACAACCACTAGATCACTAGACCTACAACCACTAGACCTACAACCACTAGACCTACAACCACTAGATCAATAGACCTACAACCACTAGACCTACAACCACAAGACCTACAACCACTAGATCACTAGACCTACAACCGCTAGACCTACAACCGCTAGACCTACAACCACTAGACCTACAACCACTAGACCTACAACCACTAGATCACTAGACCTACAACCACTAGACCTACAACCGCTAGACCTACAACCACTAGACCTACAACCACTAGATCTACAACCACTAGATCACTAGACCTACAACCACTAGACAACTAGACCTACAACCACTAGACCTACAACCACTAGACCACTAGACCTACAACCACTAGACCTACTAACCACTAGACCTACAACCACTAGACCTACAACCACTAGACCTACTAACCACTAGACCTACAACCACTAGACCTACAACCACTAAACCACTAGACCTACAACCACTAGACCAACTAACCACTAGACCACTAGACCTACAACCACTAGACCTACTAACCACTAGACCTACAACCACTAGATCTACAACCACTAGACCACTAAACCTACAACCACTAGACCACTAGACCTACAATCACTATACCTACAACCACTAGACCTACTAACCACTAGACCTACAACCACTAGACCTACAACCACTAGACCACTAGACCTACAACCTCTAGACCTACAACCACTAGACCTACAACCACTAGACCTACAACCACTAGACCTACAACCACTAGACCTACTAACCACTAGACCTACAACCACTAGACCTACTAACCACTAGACCACTAGACTTACAACCGCTAGACCTACAACCACTAGACCTACAACCACTAGACCTACAACCACTAGACCTACAACCACTAGATCACTAGACCTACAACCACTAGACCTACTAACCACTAGACCTACAACCACTAGACCACTAGACCTACAACCTCTAGACCTACAACCACTAGACCTACTAACCACTAGACCACTAAACCTACAACCACTATACCACTAAGCCTACAACCACTAGACCACTACATTTACATTTTAGTCATTTAGCAGACGCTCTTATCCAGAGCGACTTACATGAGCAATTAGGGTTAAGTGCCTTGCTTAAGGGCACATCGACAGATTTTTCACCTAGTCGGCTCGGGGATTAGAACCAGCGACCTTTCGGTTACTGGCACAACGCTCTTACCCACTAAGCTACCTGCCGCCCCAGACCTACAATCACTAGACCACTAGACCTACAATCACTAGACCTACAACCACTAGACCTACTAACCACTAGACCTACAACCACTAGACCTACTAACCACTAGACCACTAGACCTACAACCACTAGACCTACAACCACTAGACCTACAACCACTAGACCTATAACCACTAGACCTACTAACCACTAGACCTACAACCACTAGACAACCACCTACAACCACTATAACCACTAGACCTACTAACCACTAGACCTACAACCACTAGACCTATAACCACTAGACCACTAGACCTACAACCACTAGACCACGAGACCTACAACCACTAGACCACTAGACCTACAACCACTAGACCTACAACCACTAGACCTACAACCACTAGACCTACTAACCACTAGACCTACTAACCGCTAGACCTAATAACCACTAGACCTACATCCACTACATCTCACAACCACTAGACCACTAGACCTACAACCACTAGACCTACAACCACTAGACCTACAACCACTAGACCACTAAACCTACAACCACTAGACCTACAACCACTAGACCACTAGACCTACAACCACTAGACCCACTAACCAGTAGACCACTAGACCTATAACAAATAGATCTCACAACCACTAGACCCAGGAGGTGATGAGGTAGTACATTAAAGGCTTAGTACTCTGGAGAAATTGTTCTGAATGTTATTAGTTGTTCTTTGGAAGTAGAAAAGGGCCAATATATCTCCTTCAACCGTCTGATAGTATCAATGGCCTTAGGGTTCTATATTTTCCCATTTAAACCATAACAGGCTATTATACTCCAACAAGCTTTCACATACATTGTGCATTATCAGATTGTAGACTTCAGCGTTTATTCTAGACAGTTGTTTTCTTGCAATGCATACAAAGCATTTTATAATATGGATACATGATTTAATGGCCTGAAATTCAATATGTTTGTAATGATGCTGTAGATTTGAGATTAACTGAAGGGGTCAACTGAATAGCCGTGTGGGTGGGTGGCAATTTCATCTGCTTTTACTCAGGAGTCAAAAAGGCGTACGCGTGACTCCACTACACACAAGGTCAAGGCTTCACATCCCTGCATTTCCTTATTTGTTTACATACAACTGACTGGAACTGCAGCAGGCGTGACCATAGAAATAGAATGAAGGGAAGCTGTGTGATCGTGTGGTTAGAGTTAGATGAGGTTGGAGCATGCCGAGAGAGAAAGGACTACTAGGAGGCGAGATGTGCCCCATTCATTCACGTGGTAGATAAGAATCTGACCCCTGCATCTGGGTACATGTCTGCTCCTGTGAGCATCACACCAACCAGAATTTAACCGCATGTGTCCCAGAAGAGAGAAATCACTGATTCTTGATCAGGTCGTGACAAATGTGACCAACTTCAGGCATTTATTGCTGTTAAATACTCCACTTTTCCTCTAATTTACTCTGCATAATTACCTCCAAAAGACAGAAGGTAAAAGTATCTGAGTTAATATCTTTATTTTTAATTTCCTTGAGTTTATTCCCATTTGAACTCACCACTTAGTGATGTAATCTTTCTTTTCTACCGCTGAACTTTAGTGAAGTCCATTATGGACAGCGTGGTGCTCTCTCATGCTTTTCTTTCCCATTTTACTTCAGAGGTTATCATCTAGAACCAAAGATCAAACTTGATCAACAATATGACCTTTCTCCCCATTCACTGTGGTAATTAGTGTTATTACAGAAGCGGTGGTGGCCAGCAGCAAATTACACCAATTTGTGTAAATTGTGCAACAACGTTCAGTTTTCCTACAGTATCTCTACCTGGCATCCTGCCCATTCCAACTATAGCCTGGGTCTTGGCTCCTAGACAGCACTTGATCATTCCCAAGCATGACTTTGACATTATTACCCATCTGGGTTAAAAACTGTCTCGGTAAAGGTGGGGTTTGGGGTGTGATCAGGAATCAGCTGCTCCTAGCAGAGGTAATAATATACTTTTACTGTGCAATGTGTCCACACCTGGCTGCCAAGATGGATCAATGCATCCTTTCACAGATTAATAGATTATGTCTGACTGGGAGCAGGGCCCCACTGAGTGAAGAATGAAGACAGGAGGAGATAGTTAGTAGGGCCTGTGTTTTAATCACACTCTGCTGTGCTAGGTAATCACTGATCATTACATTTTACATGGGTTCCTTCCACAACTAATTCTCTCAGGTCTATAGTGTGGTTGCCTCTCAAAAGGGGCCCGCTGCCTTGCGCCTCTCCACAGCTGCTCTGACCGACAGACATCCCAGCATACTTCAATTCTCTGTTTATCAGCCCGATTAACATGCTGACAGCTCCACCATTTGGAAACTGTTCCGGGATTTATGTTCACCCATAGTTTCCAAGTGCCGCAGCAGAAAACAAAGATTTTTTGCGGGGACATTGTGGAGAGTCTTTCATGGTCATTTATACTTTTCAATCTGGATATATTCTCAACATGTTCTGTTTACAGAGTAGACTCCCGGGGCGGAGGAGAACATTGTTAAACTACAAACGTTTATACTTTCAATTAAGGACCGTTAGCACAGTCGGTCTCTCAACCCTTTCAACAATAGCACTCTTAGCTGTGACCCCCAAATTCTTAAAATATATTTAGTATTATAAAACATTAACCACTTAACTTATTAATTCAATATCTACTTGAATGGTACATTAGCATTCATGTACCCAGACCTGAGTTATCTGAAATAACTTCATACAAAAACACAATCTTACACACTTGACTTTATTTTGTGTTCATGTTCAGCCCTTTTGCCAGTTCATAGAGTGGATGTCACAGGGCCCAGTCCTATGGTCTGTTTCTGAACACTTCTTATTTCTATGGCAACAAAAAGGTTGTCAATAGTGAATGTTTTTCAAACACGCACACTTGAAGTTTCCTTCTTTTTCTGTTGAACAAGACTTGGTATTTGTGTTTTGTCTAGATTCTAGTGTAAACTGTATTTTACAACAGGACAAAAGAGAAAGAGTGAATTCTTAACTGACCACATCAGAGGTCCACTTGCCTGAGAAACGGATGCTGCAAGATGATGACACATCATTATTTTTCTTTGAACTGTTCCTCGGTATCTCCTGTACCCTCCATTCTCCAAATGGAAACACAGCTTAATGTCACTAACAAACCATGCATAAAACCCAGCGTTATTACCAAATCCTGCTACTAGCTAGCTGCCACTATGAATAATTCACCAAAAAATAATTGTGATTCCTTATTTGCTTTATGAGTTTGTACAAACACACAAGAGTTATATTATTTAATTTAGTCCCATGACAATGTAATTAGAAATATTAAAGAAGCAATTTAAAGTCATTATGCCAGTTAAAATATCTGCTCTGTGTCTTTTTCCTGTTGATTCATGTAGCTGTAGCAACAAAACAAACAAATCTAGTTTGTCTGCAGTAATAGCTGCATTCGTACATTGTGTAATTAGAAGTCTCTTGTTTTGTAATATTTCAGTCAGGGAAAAGCAGTTATGAACTAAATAATGACTACACTCTTAGAAAAATGGGTTCCAAAGGGGTTATTTGTCTGTCCCCATAGGATAACCCTTTTTGGTTCAAGATAGAACTCATTTGGTTTCCATGTAGAATCCTCTGCGTGAAGGGTTCTACATGGAACTCAAAAGGGTTTTACATGGAATCATAAATGGGTTCTCCTATGGGGATAGCAGAATAACACTTTTAGGTTCTAGATAGCACCTTTTTTTCTAAGAATGTATGGTTATGGCTATATCGATCATTTACCTGTAATGACCCAGAGCAGTGATCTAGATAAGAGCGTCTGCTAAATGACTAAAATGTAAAAAATCTAGGAGAGCTGGGCAGCAATGATTCATTGGTAGTAATATTATACACATTAATCCTGATGACTTATTTTCTTGGCTTTCCCATCCATTCTTCTCCAGCAACACAAGTACATGGAGATTCCCTTAAGAGAGAGTGCTAAACCCCAGCGGAAATCTAATTAGTATAATAAAAAAATCCCCATAACAATCTGTCAGTTTAAGCTAGAGATATCTGTTTTTTTTGCATTGGATGCGTCTCAATCCAAGGCATCCGCCAATGTCGCACTTCCGCTACTGCGGTGAAAGGTGACAGAGCTAAAGTGGTGTTTGTCAGACCATGAGACATCCTGAAAATCGGTCTTCTCACAAAATCGTCTGTTATTTCCGAATGGTTTGGCAAACTATTATGACCCCTCTATGGAAAGATGAGACTCTCACAAACATGATGGTGTTCTCCATTTTGCTCTACAACCCCCCACAAGCGTCATGGGACTCTTCTGAAGTCGGTACAGCCGATCTGCCAACTTCTGTCTGTAGTGTCCAAACAGCTTGGGCTACACACTAATATAAAGTTGAGACTCTCACAAACCCAAGATTTGACGGTACATGGCCCCGTCCATCCTCCCTTTGATGCGGTGAAGTTGTCTTGTCCCCTTAGCAGAAAAACACCCCCTTAGCATAATTTTTCCACCTCCATGTTTGACGGTGGGTATGGTGTTCTTGGGGTCATAGGCAGCATTCCTCCTACTCCAAACACGGCGAGTTGAGTTGATGCTAAAGAGCTCGATTTTGGTCTCATCTAACCACAACACTTTCACCCAGTTCTCCTCTGAATCATTCAGATGTTCATTGGCAAACTTCAGACGGGCCTGTATACAGTGGGGAAAAAAAGTATTTAGTCAGCCACCAATTGTGCAAGTTCTCCCACTTAAAAAGAGGAGAGAGGCCTGTACTTTTCATCATAGGTACACGTCAACTATGACAGACAAAATTAGATTTTTTTTTCCTGAAAATCACATTGTAGGATTTTTAATGAATTTATTTGCAAATTATTGTGGAAAATAAGTATTTGGTCAATAACAAAAGTTTCTCAATACTTTGTTATATACCCTTTGTTGGCAATGACACAGGTCAAACGTTTTCTGTAAGTCTTCACAAGGTTTTCACACACTGTTGCTGGTATTTTGGCCCATTCCTCCATGCAGATCTCCTCTAGAGCAGTGATGTTTTGGGGCTGTCGCTGGGCAACACAGACTTTCAACTCCCTCCAAAGATTTTCTATTGGGTTGAGATCTGGAGACTGGCTAGGCCACTCCAGGACCTTGAAATGCTTCTTACGAAGCCACTCCTTCGTTGCCTGGGCGGTGTGTTTGGGATCATTGTCATGCTGAAAGACCCAGCCACGTTTCATCTTCAATGCCCTTGCTGATGGAAGGAGGTTTTCACTCAAAATCTCACGATACATGGCCCCATTCATTCTTTCCTTTACACGGATCAGTCGTCCTGGTCCCTTTGCAGAAAAACAGCCCCAAAGCATGATGTTTCCACCCCCCATGCTTCACAGTAGGTATGGTGTTCTTTGGATGCAACTCAGCATTCTTTGTCCTCCAAACACGACGAGTTGAGTTTTTACCAAAAAGTTATATTTTGGTTTCATCTGACCATATGACATTCTCCCAATCCTCTTCTGGATCATCCAAATGCACTCTAGCAAACTTCAGACGGGCCTGGACATGTACTGGCTTAAGCAGGGGGACACGTCTGGGGGAAATCTTGCTTGTTTGTAGGTGACCAAATACTTATTTTCCACCATAATTTGCAAATAAATTCATTAAAAATCCTACAATGTGATTTTCTGGAGAAAAAAAATCTCAATTTGTCTGTCATAGTTGACGTGTACCTATGATGAAAATTACAGGCCTCTCTCATCTTTTTAAGTGGGAGAACTTGCACAATTGGTGGCTGACTAAATACTTTTTTCCCCCACTGTATGTGCTTTCTTGAGCAGGGGGACCTTGCGGGCACTGCAGGATTTCAGTCCTTCACAGCGTAGTGTGTTACCAATTGTTTTCTTGGTGACTATGGTCCCAGCTGCCTTGAGATCATCCCTTTAAGAGTGTGCTCCTAATCTCAGCTCGTTACCTGTATAAAAGACACCTGGGAGCCAGAAATCTTTCTGATTGAGAGGGGGTCAAATACTTATTTCCCTCATTAAAATGCAAATCAATTTATAACATTTTTGACATGCGTTTTTCTGGATTTTTTTGTTGTTATTCTGTCTCTCACTGTTCAAATAAACCTACCATTAAAATTATAGACTGATCATTTCTTTGTCAGTGGGCAAACATACAAAATCAGCAGGGGGTCAAATACTTTTGCCCTCACTGTACATGTCGGTTGTTTTACTCTAGGATGCCCACAGGCCTCACAAGACTCTTCTGAAGGTCCCCTGGTACCAGTTGAAAAAATTAATGGAAGTACAGTGCATTCTGAAAGTTTTCAGACCCCTTGACCTTTTCCACATGTTGTTATGTTACAGCCTTATTCTAAAAATGATAAAATAAAATAAAATCCTCATCAATCTACACACAATACCCCATAATGACCAAGCGAAAACAGTTTTTTAGACATTTTTGCAGATGTATTAAAAATAAAAAACACATACCTTATTTACATAAGAATTCAGACCCTTTGTTATGAGACTCGATAATGGAGCTCAGGTGCATCCTGTTTCCATTGATCATCCTTGAGATGTTTCTACAAATTTATTGGATATGATTTGGAAAGCCACACCTGTCTATATAAGGTCCCACAGTTGACAGTGCATGTCAGAGCAAAAACCAAGTCATGAGGTCGAAGGAATTGTCCGTAGAGCTCAGAGACAGGATTGTGTCAAGGCACAGATCTGGGGAAGAGTAGCAAAACATTTCTGCAGCATTTAAGATCCTCAAGAACACAGTGTCCTCCATCATTCTTAAATGGAAGAGTTTGGAACCACCAAGACTCTTCCTAGAGCTGGCCGCCCAGGCAATCGGGGGAGAAGGGCCTTGGTCAGGGAGGTGACCAAGAACCAGATGGCCACTCTAACCCAGCCCAGAGTACCTCTGTGGAGATGGGAGAACCTTCCAGAAGGACAACAATCTCTGCAGCACTCCACCAATCAGGCCTTTATTGTAGAGTGGCCAGACGGAAGCCACTCCTCAGTAAAAGGCACATGACAGCCCACTTGGAGTTTGCCAAAAGCCACCTAAAGGACAGACCATGAGAAACCAGATTATCTGGTCTGATGAAACCAAGATTGAACTCTTTGGCCAGAATGCCAAGTATCACATCTAGAGGAAACCTGGCACTATCCCTACGGTGAAGCATGGTGGTGGCAGCATCATGCTGTGGGGATGTTTTTCAGCGGCAGGGACTGGGAGACTAGTCAAGATCGAGGGAAAGATGAACGGAGCAAAGTACAGAGAGATCCTTGATGAAAACCTGCTCCAGAGCG
>NW_025535916.1:35000-75805 GCF_020615455.1 Coregonus clupeaformis | reverse complement strand
GCCTTGTGATGCTGCACTGTCTAAATATGTTAGAGACATGGGACATGGCCTTGTGTTGCTGCACTGTCTAAATATGTTAGAGACATGGGACATGGCCTTGTGTTGCTGCACTGTCTAAATATGTTCGAGACATGGGACATGGCCTTGTGTTGCTGCACTGTCTAAATATGTTAGAGACATGGGACATGGCCTTGTGTTGCTGCACTGTCTAAATATGTTAGAGACATGGGACATGGCCTTGTGTTGCTGCACTGTCTAAATATGTTAGAGACATGGGACATGGCCTTGTGTTGCTGCACTGTCTAAATATGTTAGAGACTTGGGACATGGCCTTGTGTTGCTGCACTGTCTAAATATGTTAGAGACATGGGACATGGCCTTGTGTTGCTGCACTGTCTAAATATGTTAGAGACATGGGACATGGCCTTGTGTTGCTGCACTGTCTAAATATGTTAGAGACATGGGACATGGCCTTGTGTTGCTGCACTGTCTAAATATGTTAGAGACATGGGACATGGCCTTGTGTTGCTGCACTGTCTAAATATGTTAGAGACATGGGACAAGGTCCCACAGTTGACACACCCGTCTCTATTGTCATGGTTGCACTAATTGAACTGTTTGTCTACATAACCTGGTTCAATCATTCATGACATCAGTTGATATACAGAGTGTGAGACTCTCTCTATATATTTATATCTTCCAGTTCATTCTCCATTAGTCAGCACCTCTACACTAAATAATGTTCTCTGGGGGTGAGCCAGCTCATGCTTTTTATTAGAGACTTTAGTCCCCAGGGTCTTAACCTGGAAAAGGACTATAGGATGTTTTAGAGACTTTAGTCCCCAGAGGTCTTAACCTGGAAAAGGACTATAGTATGTTTTAGAGACTTTAGTCCCCAGAGGTCTTAACCTGGAAAAGGACTATAGTATGTTTTAGAGACTTTAGTCCCCAGAGGTCTTAACCTGGAAAAGGGACTATAGTATGTTTTAGAGACTTTAGTCCCCAGAGGTCTTAACCTGGAAAAGGACTATAGTATGTTTTTGAATAATCCATTCCCTTGATAGTCCAGTCCCCCCCTCCCCAACTTGTTGTTGTTTATTTTCCAATACCTAACATATTGAACATGTGTTATATAGCAATGGTTTTACATCAATGAGATCTACTGCAGTTGAAAAATGATTGCCCTGTCTCCCAAATTGTTTTAGTGGTTCCATTTGTGTAATTGACCACTAGGTGGAGACATTGACCACAGTACTGCTCACCCTGAGGACCAACCTGTATAGTCCACCACACCCTCTCTCATTAGCACCACCAGCTGAAGAGAGTTTCTCCCTTATTGTGTTCCCCATGCAGGCCCTGCGGCCACGAGGGGGCAAAAGGGGGAAATGGCATTGTGTGCATGGAGCACTTTAACAATTCCATGTCCAAGGAGGTCTGGGTGCAGTGTTGGGAATGATGGGCTCATAAGCCTGAACCCCAGGACAGCCATACCACTGTCACCAAGCCTGAACCCCAGGACAGCCATACCACTGTCACCAAGCCTCAACCCCAGGACAGCCATACCACTGTCACCAAGCCTGAACCCCAGGACAGCCATACCACTGTCACCAAGCCTGAACCCCAGGACAGCCATACCACTGTCACCAAGCCTGAACCCCAGGACTAATGGCTGAGGTGGGTGATTGTATATGTGGTTTATTATAATTGTATTTATCTGCAATAACTAGTTTCCATAATATACTGATATATATTTTAACAGTATTGTGTCTCTAGCTGTATAACCATTCCTGCTGCTATTTGTTCTGATATATATTTAACAGTATTGTGTTTCTAGCTGTATAACCATTCCTGCTGCTATTTGTTCTTGTCTGTGTTCCTTTTCAAATAAATAAAACGTTTCAACAGAGTTTCAACTGAAAATCAGAGACCGGGAAATCAAGTCACATGCTGGTGTAAGGACATGGATTGTTCAGCCTGTGGTAAAAAGGTCAACATCGGACAAGTCTCCAGAAACAAAAAGAGAACAGAGAAATCACAAAAAACGGAAACAAGAAACAGACATTCCAACGAAAGACACATAGACATGTTCACACTGTTGAGTAAGAGAACACTGAGGTGAGTGACTCATCAGACGAGGAAGTCAAACTGAAACTCCTGACCTTTTCCTGGCGGGTCGCACGGCTACTATGTCTCCCCCTTGCTAGAGGGACAGCCGGTGGGTATGGGGAGATTGACACAGGGGCAGCTGTATCTCTTGTGTCAGAAAAAGACACTGAAACACCTTCCACTTCAACCAGCGCACCCGTGTTAAAGACTTACACAGGTGAATCTGTTGCTGTGAGGAGGCATCACTGATGTCACAGTTCAGGTAAACAGACAAACTGAAAAGCTGCCACTCTATGTTGTGAAAGGAGACTATGCATCTACTGGGATGTTCATAGTTGGAGAAAATCACACTGGACTAGCCATCAGTGCATACAATGACACATGTGAGACACAGACTTCACCTGCCATCTTAAAGAAACATGGAGAAGTATTTAATGGACAGCTGGGTAGTATGAACGACATTACAGGAAGCTTAGCATTAAGCCAGACAGCAAACCAACGTTTCTGGAAAGCAGGACCTGTACATTATGCTATCAGACCAAAAGTCAAGGCTGACTTGGAGGCTTTAGTCAAGAACAAAGTACTGAGCCGGTCAGCATGAGTGAATGCATGAGCAACACCCATCTACCAGTCCTTAACACTAGAACCGCCTGGCCTTTCAGCTAGTAGGGATGGGTAACTCCAATCCTCGGGGTGTCACACTTTTCCCCCATCCCTAGCAAACACAGCTGATTAAACTAATCACATTCTAAACTGAAGCTCATGATTAGTTAATTACTGGAGTCAGGTGTGTTAGCTGGGGCTGGGGCATAATTGTGACACCAATCAGGCCCCGAGGACTGGAGTTGCCCATCCCTGCACTAGAGCAAGGTGTGACACCAATCAGGCCCAGAGGACTGGAGTTGCCCATCCCTGCACTATAGCAAGGTGTGACACCAATCAGGCCCCGAGGACTGGAGTTGCCCATCCCTGCACTAGAGCAAGGTGTGACACCAATCAGGCCCCGAGGACTGGAGTTGCCCATCCCTGCACTAGAGCAAGGTGTGACACCAATCAGGCCCCGAGGACTGGAGTTGCCCATCCCTGCACTATAGCAAGGTGTGACACCAATCAGGCCCCGAGGACTGGAGTTGCCCATCCCTGCACTAGAGCAAGGTGTGACACCAATCAGGCCCCGAGGCTGGAGTTGCCCATCCCTGCACTATAGCAAGGTGTGACACCAATCAGGCCCCGAGGACTGGAGTTGCCATCCCTGCACTAGTGCTGGTTGATAAATAAACGCTTGATGAATAGTGCATAAACTATTGTAAAGGATTAATTGCATGAAGAAATATTAGTGGAAATATATATTTTTTGTAACTTAAAAAAAAGTTTATTCTACAAAGTAAAATAAAAAAAGGCCTATAGCCTATTTCTGTTTCCCTTACAATAAAAACATTACAGTGTAAACCATTTAATCAACTTTATTTGTAGATTCAATTAGTAATAGAGTTATAGTACTTAATAAAGTCAATTTACAGTTTATTTTGACAAAGTAGAATGAAAAATATAATAATAATAATAATAATAATAATAATAATAATAATAATAATAATATAACCAGCCAGGTGTTCAGGTGAAATGATTTGCTGTATTTCTAAACAAAAGCACCAGTGCATTAACATTTATAAAGGATTAATTCCATAAATAAATAAATAAATAAATATTTGTGTTAATATATTCATGACAAGATATAAAAACAATAATGTGTTGATTGTATCATACACTGTACCGAGCCTTTACACATGAACCAATCACGTCTTCTCTTTATGCTTCAGGTCCACAGTCAGCACACAGCTTCGGGGCTTTTTGTGAGCAAGCCCCACAAACAAATCGGTTGCCCTGCACACAGTTTTATGGGACTTTTTTCGTTCAGCTCTTACTTACTTGACATTGTGTCTCCTTTTTTCCCCAGTGGGAGCTGTGGTGCTTGGGGGAAGAGGGAGAACAGGACCTGCTGTCTTGACATTGTGTATTTTCCCCAGTGGGAGCTGTGGTGCTTGGGGAAGAGGGAGAGCAGGACCTGCTGACTTGACATTGTGTCTTTTTTTTTGGGGCTCCACGTGTCTCAAAACCACAGTCTCAGACAGTCGCTCACTCGGCTGATCTGGTTTCATCTTTCCCCAGATATGGAAAGACACTGAGCAAGTTGGTTTCAACATCCACGGCTAACCAAAACAGAAGTCACATGCATCATTATCAGTTTCTATCTGGTTTCTATTGGCCATTCATCCATTGGCGACAGAATATTATGTTACTCGTTGTTGCTTAGTAATTTGTAAGTCGCTCTCGTTGGATAAGAGCGTCTGCTAAATGATGTAAATGTAATGTCAAATGTATAGGTGTGTGTTCGCTTTGGAAGGTTTAATAAAACATGAATCTAGCCAAGAAATCCATCTTTTCATTGATGGAATATTCAATAGACTGAATATTAATGTACTAATGAGATGAATGAGTTGCATTTCAGTCATGTGTGGTGTTGTTGCCATTCAGCCACATCTAGCCTTGTGTGGAACAACTGATAACTGACTAAATACCTCAGCCTTAGGAAATCACTGGGGAAAGAAGTCACACTTCCAGTTTTCACTCATCTCTATTTGACTTGCTGTAATACAGAGCTACAGGCCGTATTAAAACATACATTACATCTCTAACCAGAGATACAGGCCGTGTTAAATCATACATTACATCTCTAACCTTTTCTTCATTTTGTCTTCATTGAAAATGAAAGCATTGTCTTCCTTTATTCCCCATTTCAATAAGTAAAGAGCAATACCAGTTTTAATGGCCAGAATCAGGGACACCAACGTTCAGAAAGAGTTGCTTTGACAATGTGTGTGTGTGTGTGTGTGTGTGTGTGGCGCATTCGTGTTACTTTAAAAATGTGTGTTTGTGTTCATGCACATTAACAGATAGGGTCTATATTATAGACAGTTGTCCTAACCCTAACCCTGTTGGGTGATGGTATATATGTATATATATATATATATATATATATATATATATATATATACATCTATATCTATATTATAAATTACAGCAAACCAACGTTTCTGAAAGCAGGACCTGTACCTTATGCTATCAGACCAAAAGTCAAGGCTGACTTAGAGGCTTTAGTCAACAACAAAGTATTGGAGCCGGTCAGCATGAGTGAATGATTGAGCAACACCCATCTACCAGTCCTTAACACTAGAACCGCCTGGCTTTTCAGCTAGTAGGGATGGGTAACTCAGTCTTCGGGTGTCACACTTTTCCCCATCCCTAGCAAACACAGCTGATTAAACTAATCGCATTCTAAACTGAAGATTATGATTAGTTAATTATTGAGTCAGGTGTGTTAGCTGGGGCTGGGGCAAAGTGTGACACCAATCAGGCCCCGAGGACTGGAGTTGTCCATCCATGCACTAGAGCAAGGTGTGACACCAATCAGGCCGAGGACTGGAGTTGCCCATCCCTGCACCATAGCAAGGTGTGACACCAATCAGGCCCAGAGGGACTGGAGTTGCCCATCCCTGCACCATAACAAGGTGTGACACCAATCAGGCCCCGAGGACTGGAGTTGCCCATCCCTGCACTATAGCAAGTTGTGACACCAATCAGGCCCAGAGGACTGGAGTTGCCCATCCCTGCACTAGAGCAAGGTGTGACACCAATCAGGCCCAGAGGACTGGAGTTGCCCATCCCCTGCACTAGAGCAAGGTGTGACACCAATCAGGCCCCGAGGACTGGAGTTGCCCATCCCTGCACTAGTGCAAGGTGTGACACCAATCAGGCCCCCGAGGACTGGAGTTGCCCATCCCTGCACTAGAGCAAGGTGTGACACAATTAGGCCCAGAGGACTGGAGTTGCCCATCCCCTGCACTAGAGAAAGGTGTGACACCAATCAGGCCCAGAGGACTGGAGTTGCCCATCCCTGCACTATAGCAAGGTGTGACACCAATCAGGCCCCGAGGACTGGAGGACTGGGTTGCCCATCCTGCACTATAGCAAGGTGTGACACCAATCAGGCCCCCGAGGACTGGAGGACTGGAGTTGCCCATCCATGCACTAGAGCAAGGTGTGACACCAATCAGGCCCCCGAGGACTGGAGTTGCCCATCCCTGCACTATAGCAAGTTGTGACACCAATCAGGCCCCGAGGACTGGAGTTGCCCATCCCTGCACTAGAGCAAGGTGTGACACCAATCAGGCCCAGAGGACTGGAGTTGCCCATCCCTGCACTAGAGCAAGGTGCTGACACCAATCAGGCCCCGAGGACTGGAGTTGCCCCATCCCTGCACTATAGCAAGTTGTGACACAATCAGGCCCCGAGGACTGGAGTTGCCCCATCCCTGCACTGAGCAAGGTGTGACACCAATCAGGCCCAGAGGACTGGAGTTGCCCATCCCTGCACTAGAGCAAGGTGTGACACCAATCAGGCCCCGAGGACTGGAGTTGCCCATCCCTGCACTAGTGCAAGGTGTGACACCAATCAGGCCCCGAGGACTGGAGTTGCCCATCCCTGCACTAGAGCAAGGTGTGACACCAATTAGGGCCCAGAGGACTGGAGTTGCCCATCCCTGCACTAGAGAAAGGTGTGACACCAATCAGGCCCAGAGGACTGGGAGTTGCCCATCCCCTGCACTATAGCAAGGTGTGACACCAATCAGGCCCTGAGGACTGGAGGACTGGAGTTGCCCATCCCTGCACTAGCAAGGTGTGACACCAATCAGGCCCCCGAGGACTGGAGTTGCCCATCCCTGCACTAGAGCAAGGTGTGACACCAATCAGGCCCAGAGGACTGGAGTTGCCCATCCCTGCACTAGAGCAAGGTGTGACACCAATCAGGCGCCGAGACTGAGTTGCCCATCCCTGCACTAGAGCAAGGTGTGACACCAATCAGGCCCCCGAGACTGGAGTTGCCCATCCCTGCACTAGAGCAAGGTGTGACACCAATCAGGCCCCGAGGACTGGAGTTGCCCATCCCTGCACTCAGAGCAAGGTGTGACACCAATCAGGCCCCGAGGACTGGAGTTGGCCATCCCTGCACTAGAGCAAGGTGTGACACCAATCAGGCCCAGAGGACTGGAGTTGCCCATCCCTGCACTAGAGCGGTGTGCAAACATGGTTGATAAATAAACGCTTGATGAATAGTACATTAACTATTGTAAAGGATTAATTGCATGAAGAAATATTCGAAGAAATATATATTTTTGTAACTTAAAAAAAAGTTTATTCTACAAAGTAAAATAAAAAAAAGGCCTATATCCTGTTTCTGTTTCCCTTACAATAAAAACATTACAGTGTAATCCATCTGATCAACTTTATTTGTAGATTCAATTAGTAATAGAGTTATAGTACTTAATAAAGTCAATTTACAGTTTATTTTGACAAAGTAGAATGAAAAATATAATATCTGTCAGTAGCTGAGTGTAGATGCGGTGAGAAATCACGCAGGAAACACGGCGTTCGACAACAGACTTTAGTTAACAAAATGCAGCACCAAACAGGCGAACAGCCAACCCAACACACACAGTGCGTAAAATGGAGATAGCGCACACAGTGCGGACTCTCGGAAAACAACAAACACGAGAGTAGTACAAAAAGAGCAAACAGCTTGACAATAAACAAACCACCTAACACCTGCTCCCACACACGAAAAACTAAATAGGCAACCAAATCAAACACTAACAAGGGACAGGTGTACAAACAGACAAAACCAAACAAACATGAAACATCGAACGGTGGCAGCTAGTACTCCGGGGACGACGACCGCCGAAGCCTGCCCGAACAAGGAGGAGGAGCAGCCTCGGCCGAAACCGTGACAAATAATAATAATAATATAACCAGCCAGGTGTTCAGGTGAAATGATTTGCTGTATTTCTAAACAAAAGCACCAGTGCATGAACAATTATAAAGGATTAATTCCATGAATAAATATTTGTGGAAATATATTCATGACAAGATATAAAACAATAATGTGTTGATTGTATCAGACACTGTACCGAGCCTTTACACATGAACCAATCACGTCTTCTCTTTATGCTTCAGGTCCACAGTCAGCACACAGCTTCGGGGCTTTGTGTGAGCAAGCCCCACAAACAAATCGGTTGCCCTGCACACAGTTTTTATGGGACTTTTTCTGTCCGCTCTACTTACTTGGCATTGTGTATTTTTCCCCAGTGGGAGCTGTGGTTCTTGGGGAAGAGGGAGAACAGGACCTGCTGTCTTGGCATTGTGTCTTTTTCCCCAGTGGGAGCTGTGGTGCTTGGGGAAGAGGGAGAGCAGGACCTGCTGACTTGACATTGTGTCTTTTTTTTGGGGCTCCACGTGTCTCAAACCACAGTCTCAGACAGTCGCTCACCCGGCTGATCTGGTTTCTTCTTTCCCCAGATATGGAAAGACACTGAGCAAGTTGGTTTCAACATCTGCGGCCAACCAACACAGAAGTCACATGCACCTTTATCAGTTTCTATCTGGTTTCTATTGGCCATTCATCCATTGACGACAGAACAGCATATTTTAACTGGATGATGTTACTAGTTTTTGCTTAGTAACCAGAGCAATGCTGGCACTAGAGTGGTCGTGTGCTAAATGAATGAACAGCAGGGATGTTGGTGAAAAAATGATATTTGGAAATAGAGCTTCACCTCTTGAATTTGGAGAGTTATTTGATAAAGGTAAGTGTCATAGAAACTGCAGAATATGCTCTTTCAGATACAGCACTATATAGAAATCACAATGTTTTACCTGCATGTGACTCTGAAGGAGGATTTGATAAAGAGATGCTCCTTTCCCTGCATCTGTCAATTACAAGATGCGCCCATCTCTTCATGTACAATTTGACAACTGATAATATTGTCACTCATCAGATTATTGTCAATGTAATCTGGTCTATAGGCTAACTCTTATCATATGTGAAATGAGTTGAGGTATAGTTCAGGTGTAGTTTTGATGGGCCGGCTGTGAGGCTGACTGGCATCAGTTTGTTTCCTGCTCATCAACTTCAAGGATATGTTTAGTCTAAAGGCATGCGTTTTGCAACACAATCTCACACTCAATTCGAGCAAATATGTACAAAAAGTATTTTAGCAGATTTTGTGCATTTTTGTGTGGCTTAATTCGCACCCCAAAAATGTATTTTCCTAAGAATGAAGTCGTACAAAAATTTGTATTTTCACACGAATTAAGCCACACAAAAATGCACAAATACGCACAAAATCTGCTGAAATACTTTTTGTGCATATTTGCACGGATTGAGTGTGAGATTGTGTTGACTGCAACACATAGCATGTTTTCGTTCCCCATACAATACATTTGATTAGTAAAAAAGTTACAGTAAATAAAACAGTCCTGTAACAGCTTATTTTTACAAATTAAAATGTAAAACAGAACGGTATCAACATACAAGATGCGGTCAAATGATTGGCTGCTGATAAACAGGCATAACACAAACTCATCATTACACTATTGTCTTTCTAAATGAATTCAACCTCTTCACCCTCCTTATCATTCAGTTAGGCCTAATTTAAATTAATTGATGAAGTAACGTTCACAATTTTGCCCATTCATCCATTTGTCATTTAGTCAGTGAGGAAATAGAGAGTCATTAGTGCCTGGCTGGGAACCAACGTCCTACAGCGGATTAAATTGGGAATAGGTTAAAAAACGGGTAAAAAGGCTCTAAATATTTTCTGTTTGTGATTTAAAAATTCTGACAAATGAGCAGTGTAAAATACAAAACATTGAGGAAAAGTCAGGGAGCAGGACATATGTTTATTTGGGGTCTGATTCTAGTGTTAAAAAGCAATTCCTCCACTTTTCAACCTCATATTCATCCTCTCCAGCACCAAAACAGTGTCTATATTTGGGAAAACAGCACATTTCTATATCTGTAGTTAAAAAAAGAAGAAGAAAAGTCTTTAAAAAATGTTCTCTGTGTCGTAAAAGTAAAAAACGGTGATTTGCAAAACCAGCAATGAGTTTCTAGCCCAATGGAGGGTATTTTCTTGCTCCCAACACTGCGAATCTAATAGTTTTGGAAAGTCACTGGTTTTAAAATGTTTAAACTTTTGAATAAGTCATCGAGTAGAACTTTTTAACTTTATATTTTTTTATACGAAACTTAGAAAAACACTAATTATTTTATTTCATTTTTACTGCTGCATTGGACCTTTAAAGTTAGTTTTTTTAATATAGTTTGCCTCCACAGCAACATGGACACCTGCATACTTTCACATACAAACCAGAGGAGGCTGGTGGAGGAGGATATAGGAGGACAGGCTCATTGTAAAGACTGGAATGGAATCAATGGAACGGTATCAAACACTTACTTTATTTATTCAATTTCAGCCATAAAAACGAGCCCGTCCTCCTATAGCTCATCCCACCAGCGTCCTCTCTGCTCTGTACAGATGTAGGATCTTAATTTAATCAGCCTGTTGCAGTAGAACTAAAACATGTTGTGTATTGGAGGGTTAAAAAGGCTTCTGAAGTTTGTAATTTCCACTTTTCCACCTTTCCCTTTCGAAAAATGTCCATTAATTATAATCCACATAATAATTCAAATGTCCTGGATCTCTGTTTAGGGGTCAGTGCTCTAAAATGAGTCTCTCTGGGGAGAGAGAGGAGGGGGGCCCTGCCTCTAAAATGAGTCTCTCTGGGGAACATGACACCAAAGCTAAGAGGTGAGATGACAATTTTGTTTAAGAATTCTTAAGTTTATTTCCAAAACGCTATATCCACAATTTTTTTCAGCAGAAATTATTGCCTTGGATTCCTTCAATATTACTGGGTACCTTCAATATTACTGTTCTCAGATTTTTTATTAATGGATTTGAGATGTGTATAAGAATAATTTTTTTTTGCTAAATGCTATACATCCATTGTTTAGCTGGAATGGAATGTTCGTATCCTGTTTGTTTGACTGTGATATGTGGTTGTCTCACCTAGATATCTTAAGATGAATGCACTTACAGATGCCATATCTTAATTTGACCCAGTTTCTCACAGCAGGAAAATAATTCTGCAGCAATAGGAAATGTAAATTATTATGTGCATTATAATTCATGAAAATTTTTTGTAGTGGTCGGTACATTTTTCATTAAGGCAAATCAAGTTTGACATTTTTAAAGTGGAAATTACAAACTCTAGAAGCCTATTTAAAGCTTGAATACACTACAATATGGCAACTGTATTGTAAGTCACTCTGGGCCCGGTTTCCCGATAGCGATGGAATTTAGGCTTACCAGTGTTTTAAGATGCATCTTTCCTACAACGGCTGATGATGTAACATGTATTTCCCACGCACCACGCAGAGAGAACGGTCGCCAAGTGCGTTGTTGGAGCATGTCGTTATTTAGAGGATCGAAAGAAAGGGAGCGCTGCTCTTGGATCAGTTTTCTCCATTCAAATCTTTCCTCAACATTATAATTAGTTCACAATACTGATGACAGATCAGCTCCTAGAGAGATATTACCACCTACGGCTGCAAATATTGAGGCGGCTTATTCAAAATCACAGATTTTGCACATCATTGGGCACATGTTAGGCTACACATCATGAAATATATTGAGACAAATTACAGACCGTAGTCTACAAGTAGCAACATAGAACTCAATTAATTGAACATGAAACGTATTTCAATTTGATTGAAATAGGACTATAGCCTACTGTTTATATTTTAATGCAGTCATCTCGGTTTTCATTTGAAGCATCATTTTATACGTTTAAACTTTGTATTTGTAGTCAACTTTGTTCTGAAGTTATCGGTGGTCACAGAGAGACGGATAAACCATGTGATTCTATGTTTAGCGGAGATCTTCTGTGTATAAAGTGACGCGGGAGGGCAAAAAAGTATCTAACGACGCACTTGGCTGTTCTACAAGTGGTCTGAGGCAGGTGTTAGAATATGAGTATTTTCAAGTGCAACGTTAATAACGGTGGTTTTGGGAAACAGCTCAGAGATTTAACAATGCTCCTACGAAGGTTGTAACGATTAACTTAGCCTTAAGATGCTTTTGGGATACCAGGTCCAGATATATAGCATTTTGCAAAACAAACATGATTATTTGTCTATCTGAAATAAAACCATCAAGTGATTGATCTAAGTAAACACGTTTGTAATTGAACAACCATGCCATGATTAGTTAATGAAAAAACACACCAATCTCTTAATTTCTTTAAGCAATAAAAGCTAATTTACCAACATTTCTGAAAATGGATATATAGCGTTTTGGAATGAAACCCTTGTTTCCCCATCTGAGCTCAGAGTAGATGGGAGATGTAATGTTTGTCTCTGTTGTGTTGAAGTCCAATCAAGCAGGAGAGACCAGCCTCCCCTGTACCCAGCTGTGTGTCCATGAAGAGTGACCGGTCTATGCATCAACCTGAACAGTTTAGAGAGGGAGACTTTTCTACTGAACAAAGGTAAGAAGAACTCATGGGTCATGGTCAGTGAGTTAAACAACACTGTCTCTAGTCATTTCTCCTCTCCCATTTTCCCATTTATTTTTGTTGTTTTCATAATCCATAGGCTAATCCTTTTTTCCATTTTCATAGTCCTGAAACAATATTAAACTAACACAACATTCCCTCCCTGTGTGTGTGTGTGTGTGTGTGTGTGTGTCTGTCAGTGAGTGTGTGTGCATTCCCTGGATGAGGAGATGTAATCTCTATCCTGATTGCCTAGTCACTTTTACCCCTACCTACATGTACATATTACCTCAACTACCTGGTACCCCTGGACATTGACTCAGTACTGGTACTCCTTATATATAGTCTAGTTATTACCTCATCTACCTGGTACCCCTGCACATTGACTCAGTACTGGTACTCCTTGTATATAGTCTAGTTATTACCTCAACTACCTGGTACCCCTGCACATTGACTCAGTACTGGTACTCCTTGTATATAGTCTAGTTATTACCTCAACTACCTGGTACCCCTGCACATTGACTCAGTACTGGTACTCCTTGTATATAGTCTAGTTATTACCTCAACTACCTGGTACCCCTGCACGTTGACTCAGTACTGGTACTCCTTGTATATAGTCTAGTTATTACCTCAACTACCTGGTACCCCTGAACATTGACTCAGTACTGGTACTCCTTGTTTATAGTCTAGTTATTACCTCAACTACCTGGTACCCCTGGACATTGACTCAGTACTGGTACTCCTTGTATATAGTCTAGTTATTACCTCAACTACCTGGTACCCCTGTACATTGACTCAGTACTGGTACTCCTTGTTTATAGTCTAGTTATTACCTCAACTACCTGGTACCCTGCACATTGACTCAGTACTGGTACTCCTTATAGCCTCGTTATTGTTATTTTATTGTGTTAATATTTCCTTTTTTTATTTAGCTAATTTTTGTGACTTTTTAACTCTGCATTGTTGGGAAAGGGCTCGTAAGTAAGCATTTCACAGTTAAGTGTACAACTGTTGTATTCGGCGCATGTGAGAAATACAATTTGATTTGATTTGATGCGCATGTACAGAAATACTTCATTGGGTCTAATGGTCGTCTTGTGTTGAACAGCACATGTGCAGGCCGTCAAATCAAAGGCACTCCTTCCATATAAAGTTGTTTTTGATTAACATGAAAATGTGTCAGTTTGTTAAACTACTTAAGACAGAACATTTTCAAAATTGACAACTAAGGAAGTCATTTTTACCTCTCATTGACTTCTTAAACCCCAAACCCTGGCCTGGTCTGCTTCATATGCATTCCCATAATTTTTTTTTTTACATCAGCAGTTGTCACAAAGTGCTTATATAGAAACCCAATCTAAAACCCCAAAGAGCAAGCAATGCAGATGTAGAAGCACGGTGGCTAGGAAAAACTCCCTAGAAAGGCAGGAACCTAGGAAGAAACCTAGAGAGGAACCAGGCTCTGAGGGGTGGCCAGTCCTCTTCTGGCTGTGCTGGGGGGAGATTATAAGGTCAGATCATTCTTCAAGATTTTCAAATGTTCATAGATGACCAGCAGGGTCAAATAATAATCACTGTGGTTATAGAGGGTGCGACAGACATTTGCAACTTTGTATTTGAAGTCAACTTTGTTCTGAATTTATCGGTGGTCACAGAGAGACGGATAAACCATGTGATTCTATGTTTAGCGGAGATCTTCTGTGTATAAAGTGACGCGGGAGGGCAAAAAAGCATCTAACGACGCACTTGGCTGTTCTACAAGTGGTCTGAGGCAGGTGATAGAATATGAGCGTTTTCAAGTGCAACGTTAATAACGATGGTTTTGGGAAACAGCTCAGAGATTTAACAATGCTCCTACGAAGGTTCTAACGATTAACTTAGCCTTAAGATGCTTTTGGGATACCAGGCCCTGGACAAAAACATCTGCTAAATTCAAAGGTAAATGTTTTACATACAGATCTCATATTACTGGATTAATTTGTAAAAAAAAAAAATTATATTGATGTTACAAATGTATCATGTGTACAGTTCTTTATAAAAAATGTAGTTATTTGTTACATTTGACTGTGTAAAACCTAGCAGTACTACTTATTTCTCTGAGAGTGAGGCAGATGTATATTCAAGAATTAGTTGTCACTGTGTTAACCACAACCAACATGCTGTATCTCTGTTTAGGGGTCAGTGGTCTAAAATTAGTCTGTCTGGGGAGAGAGAGGACCAATGTTCTACTCTGAGACTCTTTGTGGATATGGGCCCAGATCTCAAAATATTGTTTTAAAAAACGATTAATTTTTGTTTTACATAATAAAAAATGAATATTACTAATGTACCTGACTTTAAAAACCTGGTTTAGTTTATTATGTTGCTCTGCTCATGTCCGCGTTCTGGAACTGTCCGCATCCCAGTACAGAACTGTCCGCGTCCACGTACGGTTTGGCGCCAAGCATGTTGTCCAGTTACGCGCAGAGTGGGCTGAGGTGATCTTGGGGAACAACGACTGAGTTCGTTACAGTGTTGAGACACGGACGTGTATTGTTCAATTTGCTTTTTTGCGTAATGGTCAGTGACAGTATGAGTGTAGCCAGATCCTTTTCACTCGCTATTCTTGTTTAATTGTGTGGTTCACCGGATTCGTCATCATCCTCGAGGGACAGACGAATGACCTGCTAGCTAGCCAAGCTAGTCGGTACAGCTAGCTAAGCTAGCTACTCTACCAGCAGCATCCTAGTTATCCTAGCTACCACTACATCATCACCGGCTGCCTGCATTTCTTGTGGACCGATGGAGCTCCCTGGTTGTTTCTTCCACCTGTTAAATACAGTGGAGGGCTTCTCCCTCTCTCGTTGACGGATGCTGGCTTCCTACGCTCCCTCTGTCCGGTTCTCCTCTCTTCACTAGATGGACGGTAACTTTAGTGTTTAACCCCTCTGTGTCCAAGGACTGAACTTTTGAATTTTATTTTCAGGGCGCCTCAAGTTACATTTTTTACAACGTTTATTTCTGATAAAATTAGTTCATTGCATCCGCCATGGAGCCCAGTTTCATAATATTACCTTCTGTCCCTGGTTACGAAGTAATCACGAAAAAACAGGCCTTATTTTAGGGTATTTTTCACCCTACCAGCTCCTATTAGTTCTATTGAGCTCTGTGACACCGACTCGCCTTCAGAACGTTCTATTCCCAACCCATTGTTCTGCGTCACAATGCCAGCTTCACTATTGTTATCAATGAGACCTGCCTGCGTTAACCCTGTAGGTTTACCTCAGGTAACTTATTATTAACAAGGTTAAGGCTACTTGGTGAGCATTAACCCTGTAGGTTTACCTCAGGTAACTTATTATTAACAAGGTCACGGCTACTTGGTGAGCAGTAACCCTGTAGGTTTACCTCAGGTAACTTATTATTAACAAGGTTATGGCTACTTGGTGAGCGTGCACACTGTTCACCTGAGTACATGTTGTGGTCACCAATAGTGAGGTGAGACACAGTTTAAGAGGCCATGGCTGGCGCAAAGCCATCAAACATTAAACATTTTCTGTTTCATGGTTAACCATATTTGTTTTAAGAAAAAAGTGTACAATCTAAATAAAATGCATGTCCCTGTCCTCTTTTTCAAGATGTGGGCGATTTAAACAGCCAGAAGACATTTTATTATTAAGAAATAACCTTTTCTTTGAGGACTTGTTGTTTCTAAAAGGTTGCTGGGTAATTTGATATGCATCGAAATCTTCGTTCGTAGGCATCAAATTGAGCGAATGCTGCGCAGGTTCACTGAGTTGCAAACCAAATGGATATAATGGGGTGATTGTTGTCTAATTGGGTGGTCTAGCTCATTTGTAGATCTGACGCAGTTGCTACCTCAGATTATGAGCCTAGCAAGTGTCATGAATGAGTTATGTAGTACCCACATTCGGCCACAAGGAGGAGCAAGAGTGACAAAACCCATACTGTTTTTTGCCATATAAACCCTAAACCTAACAATCAATCAAATGTATTTATAAACAGGGGTGAACATAACTTTTTCAGTGAGTTACTCAGGTGAGTTCCAGCAGATGGTGTCTGGTACTCACCCCATATGTAGCGTGGTCTTAATAAGTGCAGCCTTCCTCACTGTCCTCCTCAGTGCCGCCACCACTGTCCTCTTCAGTGTTGCCCCCCACTGTCCTCTTCAGTGTTGCCCCCACTATCCTCTGCTTCAGCTTCCTGCATGGAAGATGATGAAGATGCTGCAGATACACCTCCCTGTCCTTGGTTGAGCCTCCGATTGGTCAACAGCAGGCTTTGGGTCAAATATCTCTGTGTTCTGCTTTGACAGGTGAATGTGCATCAGGGCTGAGAGACGAGCATGTGACAGACGAGATCTGTACTTGGTTTTTATTATGTTGAGATGTGAGAATCCCCTCTCACAAGCTGCACTGCTTAAAGGCAGTGTAAGAGACAACTTAACCACCTTGTTGATGTTGAAGTAAGCATCTGGGTTACTTGTAGTTACTATTTGGACCAAGTCATACACAGAAGAGGCTCCCAGGCGTTTTCCTGCCTGCTTTAAGCGCATCCATTCTGTCACAGTGGTATCTTTGTCAAGTTGCGAGGTGGCCTCATATTTCTTTAGAATGCTGCAAACTGTTGTGTTTCCAAAACTGTGGAGGTCTTGCATTTCCTGAGGCCATGTTGAAGGATCAAATACTAAGAAATGATCACATGACTTGAGGGAGTCATATCTGATTTCAAACTCTTCAATTAACCCCCTGAGTAAGTGTGTCTTGTCTCTGTCAGCATCAGCATTGGAAACAGTGTGTGCCCTGTGGCTTTCACCATCAAGCAGAAGTGTGAACTGTCCAATGGCCACCATGAGTTCATCCTTACATTCTCCAATGGTCAGCTTTTCCTTCTGAAACCTAATGGATGTGGTCTTCAAAATGTTGCAAATGTCAAGCATGTTTGACAGAAAGCACTGAAAACGCTCTGTGCAGAAATGCTGCAAGTCACTGTTATCGCTCGTAACCAGTTACATTTTTATGGCTGGCAATAGTCTTGATATTTTTAAGTGTTTCATGCCTCCATGCAGACCATCTGATATTATGAAACTTACCCAGTTTCACAAAGGAGATCCCATTTTCTTCACATAGCTTATTCAGTGCAGCAGTTTTTTTTGCTCCACCTTTTTGTAAATAAAAATGTAGCAGCTTGACCACAGAGCGATTAAATGTCTCACAGTAAGGAACGTTGCGATCAGCTGATTTCGCGCAATTCTCCAGTGTGTGTGCGGTGCACAGAATGTGCACAAGGGAGTCTCCAACCGCAGCAAGTTGCCGGAGTTTTGGCACAACGCCGTTGTAGATACCTACGTTGACAGCAGCCCCGTCTGTGCACACAGCGACCAACTTTGTTGTCCAGTCATCCAAGCCTGTGTCCTGGAAAAGTCTCACAAGTCCGTCTGTTATGGCCTGCGCGGTTCCGTCAGCACCCAATTCAATCAGTCCAATAAAGTCCGAAGTAAACTCTCCGTTGCTGGACACAGACACAATGTAAACGATTTCCTGCTCAGTTTTTGTGATGTCCTCAGATCCATCAAAAAGCAGCCCCAAAAATTCATCAGACTGCAACTTGGCTCGTTACTCCCCGCTGATGGTGTGAGCGATGCTCTGTATGATCCGTGTGATCCGTGTGCCCCCTTCACGTGAATGAAATGCACCTCCGACATTTACTCCTAGCCGCTTTCAGTAAAGGAACATCCTCAGAATAGGAAGACATGGGACGTGCGTGTTTAGCTTAGCTTTATGGAAGGCGAGGAGAAAAATATTAAACACAGCTTGCCGCTGTTCTTCATTCAGCTAGTCTCGCCATCTGGCAAGTGGGCGACTGTACATTTATTCTCGGCTACCTTAGCAATGGCTTGCGCCATATTCGTGTGCTCCTTGCTCTTTTCATGTTTGTCAAATTAAGGATGGTTGAAATTCTTTGAGCCTTTATAAAATGCACCTGTTTTGTCTGCTAGATGTGGATTTGAGCGGCAAATCTTGCACCACATTTCAGTGCGCTCATCGTTAGCTTCAAGCCACTGCACATCTTGGAGCCACTTTTCCGGAAAAATCATTTTCTTCGGCTCTGGCTCCAGTTGGCGTTTCTTTGTAGGTGGCGAAACGCCAAAGAAGCTGCTTAATGTCTGTTACTTTTTGGACATCCCTGACAGTAGTTGACAAGCAACATGTCATGTGTAAGGTTAGATGAGAACATCGGTCAAGTACGCAAAGGCGCGTAGTAACACAAGTGGCATTACGCATTCCTGATTTTTGTCGCGTTTGCGTACCTGCATACCAGTTATGTGCACCCCTGTTTATAAAGCCCTTATAAAGCCCTAACCCCTAAAGTCTAGGGTAGGGTAGCCTAGAACACTTTTAGAAACTATTTTAGTAATAATATTATCTTAGTAAATACAATTATAGTATTAAATAGCATTTTGATTATTTTGTTGTTATTTTATTATATGTATAATTGCAAGACAGAACACTTGATAAATAAGACACATTTGTTTTATTTTGCAAATGTGGTTTGAATTGGGTGACCTAGTAACCTCTGTGTGAAGGTCCAGCAATTGGTGTGGGGCAGGTTTGAGACTGATCTAATACACTTTATTTCTCAGCTGCCTCACCAATGTCTGTACGTGAATTAATAACTTTTAATTGCTAAATAATTCCAATAGATGGCAGCATAAGACAACGAAGCATCAGTTATAGGCTACAAGCAGCAATATGATTGACATAAAATATTATGCAACCAAATACTATATGTCCCATGATTAACTAAGATGGTCACTCATTACTTTAGTTAGCTATATATCTCGTATTAGGCCTGTGATGCTTTTGGAAGAGCAACAAAATAGTGACTATAGCAGGTGTTGAACCCCTGGTAAATAATCACTAATCAGATGCGCTAAGCTCAACCCTAGTTTACATGCATTATAGAAAATAATCTTAATATCTGATATTGGGAGTAAACAACCTCGGAATAGAAAAGACAAGAGTGCATCTTCCAGCCCGCCAATAAATTACATCAAATCAAATCAAATGTTATTTGTCACATACACGTGTTTAGCAGATGTTATAGCGGGTGTAGCGAAATGCTTGTGCTTCTAGCTCCGACAGTGCAGTAATATCTAACAAGTAATATCGAACACTTTCACAACATATACCCAATACACACAAAACTAGTAAGGAATGGAATTTAAGAATATATACATATATGGACAAGCAATGACAGAGCGGCATGGACTAAGATACAGTAGTATATTATAGAATACAGTATATACATATGAGATGAGTAGTGCAAGATATGTAAACATTATTAAAGTGAACTGTGATTTCAATAGGCAGCAGCAGCCTCTAATGTGCTAGTGATGGCTATTTAACAGTCTGATGGCCTTGAGATAGAAGCTGTTTTTCATTCTCTCAGTCCCAGCTTTGATGCACCTGTACTGACCTCGCTATTGGATGATAGCGGGGTGAACAGGCAGTGGCTCAGGTGGTTGATGAATCGGACAATGATTGTACTAGGAAAATACGTTTTTCTCTACCAGAGGTGACTAAATTAATGTTCAGGCTTATTCAGTTAGAGAAAACACAAAAAGACACAGGATACCTGTATCCGTAACACTCCCACCCTTAAAAGAGCAAAGCACAATGGTTTGCGACACACGTACCATCACAACACCCAAAATTCAAAGATCAACAGCATCCTGACGGGATAACAAACAAAACTAGATCTCAAAACACGAGACAAAGCATCTGCCAACACATTATCCGACCCCTTTTTGTGGCGGATCTCCAAATTATAATTTTGCACTACAAGTGCCCAACGCATAAGGCGTTGGTTCTGGTTGTACATCCGGTGGAGAAAAACTAAGGGGTTATGGTCAGTATATACTATCACTGGTAATGCACTGGAACCAACATAAACTTCAAAGTACTGCAGAGCTAACAACAAAGCTAGAGCTTCTTGTTCAATGGTGGAATAGTTTGTCTGACATTTGTTAAATTTCCGTGAAAAATAACAGACAGGATGGTCCACTCCACTCTGGTCCTGCTGCAGTAGAACAGCACCAGCACCTCTGGCACTTGCATCTACCTCCAGTTTAAACGGTTGTTCAAAATCTGGCGCAGCAAGAACAGGAGTACTACATAAGAGTGCTTTAGCAGTGTTGAAAGCAGTACGACAATCTTCAGACCATACAAATTTTCTCGCCGGACTGAGCAAATCCGTTAATGGAGCAACTACCGCAGAGGAATTTTTACAGAAACTACGGTAGTAGCCAACCATCCCTAAAAAGCGGCGTAGCTCTCTTCTGGTGGTTGGTGCAGGAAATGCATTTATAGCTGAGACCTTGGCATCTACAGGGCGCACCTGACCATGGCCGACCTGTTTACCGAGATAAGTAACAGTGGCCTTCCCAAACTCGCACTTTGCTAAGTTCAGGGTTAGAGAAGCGGCTGCTAGACGTTCACACACTACCCTTAGAGTGTTAACATGATCAGACCACTCAGTTGAATAAATTACCAGATCATCATGGTAAGCACTACAATTAGGAACTCCAGCCAATACTGTGTTAACCAGGCGTTGGAAAGTGGCTGGTGCGTTCCGCATCCCAAATGCCATGCCAACATATTGTAGGAAGTGGTCTGGGGTCACAAAGGCAGAGATGTCGGAGGCACGTGAGGTTAACGGCACCTGCCAGTAACCTTTTAGAAGATCTAGTTTGGTTACATAAGTAGCAGCACCAACAGTATCAATACAGTCATCCAGCCTGGGTAACGGGAACGAGTCGGGCACTGTGACAGCATTTACCTTCCGATAGTCCGTACATAACCTGGATGTCCCATCAGGTTTAGGAACCAGAATGCACAGAGAACTCCAAGGACTTGAACTTGGCATAGCCAGGTTATTCTCCAGCAAATAACCGACCTCATCCCTCATTATCTTTCTTTTAGAGACGTTGACACGATAAGCATGTTGCTTGATAGGTACAGCGTTTCCAACATTAATGTCATGTTCTAACACATTTGTGCATGTAGGAACATCATTAAAAAGACATGGAAAGCTGTGTAATAGTCTCACAATATCATCTGACTGTCCGTCCGTTAAATGAATCAGGCTTGACGGGAGAGACAGCAGCATCTCTGAATTGGGCAGTCTAGCACACTGCTGCTGAGTATTGCGCAATTCCAAACCATCTCCGTCCACATCATTAACATGACCTCCCACTACAGCCATAGCAGCAATAGAGACAGCCGACTCGGCCAGTTTCTCTGGACTGTCTATCTGAGTGATGGGTCTGGTGTGGTATGTCTTCAACATGTTAACGTGGCACACACGAGATTGGCGTTTTCTATCAGGAGTCTGTATCACGTAGTCAGTTTCACAGGCAACACAGGCAACAATACAATAACTTGGTCACCTGGCTGCAGTGAACGAGAAACAGCCTGGGTGTCATAGTGCCGTTTCATCCGTCTCTGTGAGGAAGACAGCGCTTCCTTTGCTAGAGCACAGGCACCATGTAGGCGCTCACGAAAGCGACTAACGTAGTCCAACACATTTTCTTTCACACTCAACTCTTGTGATAAAAACTGATCCTTAAGGACTTTCATAGGTCCTCTCATGGTGTGTCCAAACACCAGTTCAGCTGGGCTGAACCCTAAGGATTCCTGTACTGTCTCACAGACAGCAAACAAAACTAGAGGAACTCCCTCATCCCAATCCTTCTCAGATTCCAAGCAATATTTACGGAACATAGACTTCAGTGTCTGATGCCAACGTTCAAGCGCACCCTGAGACTCTGGGTGGTATGCGCTTGACACACGGTGTGTAACTGACAAGGATTTTAACACTTGTTTGAAAAGTTTAGAAAGAAAATTCGTACCCTGATCAGTTTGTTTCACCTTAGGTAACCCAAAAGTTGAGAAGAATTTGATCAACGCTTTACTCACCACCGGAGCAGTAATCCTTCGCAGAGGAATGGCCTCTGGGTACCTGGTGGCCACACACATAATCGTCAACATAAACTGGTTACCAGATTTTGTCTTTGGTAATGGTCCAACACAATCAACCATCACATGTTCGAATGGTTCACCTATGGCAGGTATGGGACAAAGAGGCGCGGGAGGAATAACCTGGTTCGGTTTCCCAGTTACTTGACAGGTGTGGCAAGTCCGACAGAACTGAGCCACATCTTGTTTTAAACCAGGCCAAAAGAAATGTCGCAAAACTCGATCATAAGTCTTGGTGACTCCCAGATGTCCGGACCACTGGTGATCATGAGCGAGGGATAAAACATGTTGTCGAAAGGCTGTAGGAATCACTATTTGGTAAACAGCATTCCAATCTCCGCCAGTGTCAACATGGGTTGTCCATTTACGCATGAGGAGATTACCATCAATGAAGTATGCCATGTTTTTCTTCTTTAGCTCCTCCTCTGAGACAACACTAGAAAAACATTTAGCCAGGCTAATGTCAACCTTCTGGTTAGCGATCAGCTGCTCATGAGTGACTGGTAACTGTATTGCCTCAGCAACAAGTTCCACATCCTTCTTCCTTTCTCTGGGCTGTTGGTCAGACCGCACCAGCTTACCAGAGGTAGCACCCAAACTATCCTCTGGGTCACACTCTCTGAATAGAATCGTGTTCGACAAATCTATCACGTCACCCACTTGTCGTGCTTGAGCACGTGTGACAGCACAAGCGGGGAACACATCTGGATAACCCTGTGCCAGCTCCTCGGAGAGAGACTGGTCACTTTTATCCAATACCTCCAATACGGGTATCAACTTTCCTCCGGCAATATCGTTGCCCATTATAAATGTCACACCTTTTACTGGCAACATAGGACGTACTCCAACTCTGAACAATCCACTGACTAACTCAGAGTGTACGTTCACAAAGTGCAATGGCACGGGGACGAATCCCATTTCAATTCCTTGTACTAACACACTGGAACCACAATATGTATTATTGGACAAGGGCAACACATCAGATAGTATGAACGACTGCGCCGCACCAGTATCTCTGAGGATTCTAACTGGACGCTGAGACGCTTCGTCATCTGATATGGAATCAAACCCCTCAAAAATGAACGGTTCATAACTGTGATCTGGGACTGGGACAGGGACTTTCAAACCACATTCACTATGAGGCCTCTGATTCCGGCCTTACAACCGTACGAATCAGCCCAACACCCGTTGGCGGCCTGGCGTGCTGAGGCATCCCCTGTTTGCGTTTTAGCAGAAAGCAATCATTAACCATATGTCCCACCTTATGACAATAGAAACAGTGACGCACATATTTTGGGCGTGCTGGATGTACTGCTGGTCGACTAGGACTAAAAGTTAGCATCTCTGCGGCCCTGCTCTCCGTACGAGCCGAAAACACGCTCTTATGCGTCAACACAAACTCGTCTGCCAATACAGACGCTTCCGACTGTGAGGATACTTTCTGTTCGTTCAGATAAACTACAATGTGTTCGGGTAAGCAATTTTTAAACTCTTCTAACAAGATTAACTCCCGTAGAGTTAAAATCAGTTACCTTACTAGCACTGTGCCATTTGTCAAACAGATTTCCTTTGTCTCTAGCAAACTCCACATAAGTCTGAGTAGGAGACTTTTTATGAGACCTAAATCTCTGTCGATATGCCTCAGGAACAAGCTCAGGCACGAAGAACAGTAGCTTTGACCACGTCATAATTCAAGCTGTCTTCAAGAGGTAGCGCTGACAGAACCTCTTGGGCTTTACCTGTTAATTTAGACTGAAGTAATAGGCACCATACCTCTTCGGGCCATTTCAATGCTCCCGCTATACGTTCAAAAACACTGAAATAGGAATCAACCTCTGACTCCCTAAACACAGGTACCAAGGTGATCTGTCTACTAATATCATACTATTAAATATCATACTATTAAATATCAAAAGTAGCAGATGACACAGCTGGTGAGGATGGCTCACTAGCAGGCATAGTATGAGCAGAGACTAACCTCGCTGTTTCTGCCTCCAGTTCCATTTTACGCATCTCCAGTTCCATCTTACACGTGTCCAGTTCTGCCTCTAGTTCCATTTTACGCATCTCCAGCTTGTCTTGCCTGATTTGTGCCCGCTCTTCCGCCTACATTTGGAGCCGTGTCGAGCGGACATCCATCCTAGCATCACTGTCGGACAGTGGGTCAAAACGGGGCAATGTGGCTGGAGCCTTAGCCTCGTCCTCAGACACCGACGGGCTTACAGGAGCAGCAACCACATCCCCTACAGGAGCAGCAGGGTCAGGTTGCGGTAATTCAAGCACTCGCTCGCTCAATAATATCTCTAACACTGCTTTCCTAACTTCTGCTTTCACTAAAACCCTTGATATGGGTACAGAAAAGTGGTCAGCCAAAGCCTGTAGATCCATTCTATGGCAATTCTCAAAAACCTCCCACAAAGGGTTTTCCAAAAATGCATCCAACTCAAAAGTAGCCATCCTAAACTAGCAACACGAGCCGTCGAATATTGAACACAAAAAAAACAGGTAGTTACAGCTGCCATGCTCAACACTGAACCAGACACTAACTAATTTGCATGAGTAGCATGGGTATCAATGAGAATAATCCCGGACGAGCCCCCACATTATGTTACGAACCCCGTGGCTTTAAACGTCTATCGTGGATGGAGAAGAGACCCGTAACATAATTCATGCAAATTAGAATCGTGACATGGAACAGTGAGAACAAAAACTACACGACAACCATAAACTACCGTCAAACATAAAAGGTTTATTTTTGAACACACGGTAAAGGTTTGGGAAAAAGGGCTGAGCAGGACCCAAGAAATGAAACAATAGTGTAAAACACCCCTAAACTGATCTTGCCTGCCTCAAGAACCGCTAAGCTACTGCTAATCATACAAAAATTACAGTGGGTGGTCCGCTCAGGTCTAACTAGTGTTTATAGACAGTTTTCTTCCTACGGGTAATGTATGCCCAAGGGCAACTTGCTTAAATTCCCATTTTCCCAGAAACACACAACAAAGTTACCAAACAGAGTAACCAGCAAATGAGTGAGTACACAAAACACAGGACACCACAGTATCCAAACTCACATACAGAAAATAGTCTAACAAAGTTACCAAACAGAGTAACCAGCAAATGAGTGAGTACACTAAACACAGGACACCACAGTATCCATACTCACATACAGAAATAGTCTCTAACAACAAACACAACTGACTGGCTTTTAAACAATGGGATGTGTGATTGAAAAACCAGAAACAGGTGGTGCAATGCAGAGGAATGTCCACTGATTGGTCCACCTCAGCAATCAGCAGACACCCCAACGACCACCAATCAGGAACATACAGGACACCTGTGATTAGGGCAGAAGGAGAGGAAAAACACAAAAAGACACAGGATACCTGTATCCGTAACAGATGAGTAGTGCAAGATATGTAAACATTATTAATGTGAACAGTGATTTCAATAGGCAGTAGCAGCCTCTAATGTGCTAGTGGTGGCTATTTAACAGTCTGATGGCCTTGAGATAGAAGCTGTTTTTCAGTCTCTCAGTCCCTGCTTTGATGCACCTGTACTGACCTCGCTATTGGATGATAGCGAGGTGAACAGGCAGTGGCTCGGGTGGTTGATGAATCTGACAATGAATGTATTAGGAAAATAAGTTTTTCTCGACCAGAGGTGACTAAATTAATGTTCAGGCTTATTCAGTTAGAGAAAACTAAACTAACCTTCTGAAATGTCATTCGTGGTCTTATGCTGCATTCTATTGGAATTATTTAGCAACTGCAGTAGTACTGAATAAAGTGTATATCCTTATTAAAGTAGTAATTACTCAGAATTGCAGAATATGACGATGCGAGTTGAAGCTCGCATCTGTTACAAGACCATGGTGCTTGCCTATGGAGCTGTGAGGGGATCGGCACCTCTGTACCTTCAGGCTCTGATCAGTCCCTACACCCAAACGAGGGCATTGCGTTCATCCACCTCTGGCCTGCTGGCTCCCCTTCCTGTGCGGAAGCATAGTTCCCGCTCAGCCCAGTCAAAACTGTTCGCTGCTCTGGCACCCCAATGGTGGAACAAGCTCCCTCACGACGCCAGGACAGCGGAGTCACTCACCACCTTCCGGAGACATTTGAAACCCCACCTCTTTAAGGAATACCTGGGATAGGATAAAGTAATCCTTCTACCCCCCGGCTATAGGGTGAATGCACCAATTTGTAAGTCGCTCTGGATAAGAGCATCTGCTAAATGATGTAAATGTAAATGACATTTTCTAGTTCATTTTACCACTTACAACAATAAAATAACAATTTATAGCATAGCACAATGAAACTGACATAAACCAAAAACAACATACATTTAGTTAATTATAAAAAATAAATAAAAAACGATGTATTTAGATGGGTGACATTATCTGCCAAAGTAACACCTCGATCGAGCGTTCTTTTTGATTATTATTACTGTGTAAAACCTAGCAGTACTACTTATTTCTCTGAGAGTGAGGCAGATATATTATTACTGTGTAAAACCTAGCAGTACTACTTATTTCTCTGAGAGTGAGGCAGGTATATATTATTACTGTGTAAAACCTAGCAGTACTACTTATTTCTCTGAGAGTGAGGCAGATATATAGCATTATGCAAAAAAAAAACATAATTATTTGTCTCTCTGAAATGAAACCATCAAGTGATGGATTTTAAACAAATACATGGCTGTCATTGAACAACCCCATGCCATGATTAGATAGTGAAGAAACACACCAATCTCTTTCATAATTTCTTTAAACAATAAAAGCCAAATTACGGACATTTCTGAAAATGGATATATAGCGTGTTAGAATGAAACTCTTCTTATGTTTCTCCATCTGAGCTCAGAGTAGATGAGAGACGTAATGTTTGTCTCTGTTGTGTTGAAGCCCAATCAAGCAGGAGAGACCAGCCTCCCCTGTACCCAGCTGTGTGTCCATGAAGAGTGACTGGTCTATGGCTCAACCTGAACAGTTTAGAGAGGGAGACTTTTCTACTGAACAAAGGTAAGAATAACTCATGGGTCATGGTCAGTGAGTTAAACAACACTGTCTCTAGTCATTTCTCCTCTCCCATTTTCCCATTTGTTTTGGTTGTTTTCATAATCCATAGGCTAATCCTTTTTTCCATTTTCATAGTCCTAAAACTGTGTGTGTGTGTGTGTGTGTGTGTGTGTGTGTGTGTGTGTGTGTGTGTGTGTGTGTGTGTGTGTGTGTGTGTGTGTGTGTGTGTGTGTGTGTGTGTGCACTCCCTGGATGAGGAAATGTAATCTCATGTTTTGTCCACAGAAACCAACAGGAGAGATCAAAGTCAGAGATTCTCAGTGGTCAGTCTTCGCAGAGTCATCAAACAGACCTGGCCTCCATATTCAGTGTATGTGGTCCTGTTATGTACATTTGTTTTTGTTTACCTCAAGTAAAGTTGATCTGTCAATCATTAATTGTGTTAATGAGAAAGCATTTAGTCTCTTGCTTAACTTATTTACTTGATTTATTTCAGTTGCTTGAAGAGAATATTATGACATTTGTGAAGAACGAGCTGAAGATGTTCAAGAGGATTCTTAGTCCAGAACTCCCAGAAGGCTTTGAGAGTCAGAAGCAGGGTAAGGAAGTGGTGGACGCTGAAGATGAGAAGCAGGAGAGCAGTGCCAGAGAGGGGGCTCTGAAGATCACACTGCACGTCCTGAGGAAAATGAACCAGAAGGAGCTTGCTGACACACTGGAGAAAAGTAAGAGCTGTCTGTCTCATGTTGAATGCTGTTTTAGAACAAACATTTAAAAGCTTTAGCTAAAGTACAGCTAAAGCAGCTGTGTAACTCAATGATATTGTAGCAGCCTTAGCACAACACCTAGTGACCTCATCAAGTAGCAGCAGAATGTGTTGTGTAGAGAGAGAGAGAGAGAGAGAGAGAGAGAGAGAGAAGAGAGAGAGAGAGAGAATACCAATAATAATATAATCAGTCACACCAGTGTGTAATGCATTATGAAAACATAAAAAATAAATTATTATAATGTATATCTTCATAACACAGTCTTACAATACTGTAGGCATTAAAACAGACGTAATATTAATATCCTCTGTTTTATTTCTTCATTCAGATGAGCTTGCTGTGATTTGCCAACGTGAACTCAAATCTAATCTAAAGAAGAAGTTTCAATGTGTATTTGAGGGGATCGCTAAACATGGAAACCCAACACTTCTCAATAAGATCTACACAGAGCTCTACATCACAGAGGGTGGAACAGGAGAGGTCAATAATGAACATGAGCTGAGACAGATTGAGACAACAACCAGGAAACAAGCAAGACCAGAGACTGCAGTCAAATGTAACGACATCTTCAAACCCTTAACTGGACAAGACAAACGTATCAGAACTGTGCTGACAAAGGGAGTCGCTGGCATTGGAAAAACAGTCTCTGTGCAGAAGTTCATTCTGGACTGGGCTGAAGGAAAAGCAAATCAGGATGTCCAATTTGTATTTTCATTCCCTTTTCGGGAGCTGAATTTGATGAAAGGTGAAAAACACACGTTGATTGAACTTCTCAATCACTTCTCAAAGGAAACCAAAGAATCAAGGATCTCCAACTACGACAAGTACAATGTTCTGTTCATCTTTGATGGTCTGGATGAGTGCCGACTGCCCTTAGACTTCCAGAAGAACAAGATTTGTTTTGACGTCACAGAGTCAACCTCAGTGGATGTTCTGCTGACAAATCTCATCAATGGAAATCTGCTTCCCTCTGCTCTCCTCTGGATAACTACCCGACCTGCAGCAGCCAATCAGATCCCTTCAGTGTGTGTTGACCAGGTGGCAGAGGTACGAGGGTTCAATGACCCACAGAAGGAGGAGTACTTCAGGAAGAGATTCAATGATGATGACCTGGCCAGCAGAATCATCTCACACATAAAGACATCAAGGAGCCTTCACATCTTGTGCCACATTCCAGTCTTCTGTTGGATTTCTGCAATAGTCCTTGAACACATGCTGAAACACAAGAGAGAAGAGATGCCCAAGACTCTGACTGAGATGTACACACACCTTGTGGAGTTTCATACCAAACAGAATAACGAAAAGTATATTGGGAAAGAAGAGACAGGTCCACACTGGAATAAAGAGAGCATTCTGTCACTGGGAAAACTGGCTTTTCAACAGCTTGTGAATGGTAATCTGATTTTCTATGAAGAAGACCTTGGCAAGGCTGGCATTGATGTCAATGAAGCCTCAGTGTACTCAGGATTGTGCACACAGATCTTTAAAGAGGAATGTGGGCTGTACCAGGACAAGGTGTACTGCTTCGTGCATCTGAGCATTCAGGAGTTTCTGGCTGCTGTATATGTGTTCCTCTCATTCATCAACAACAATGAGAATCTAATGGATGAACCTCAATCAACCAGTAACTTTTTTGCGCTGTTCAGAGACAAGCCTGAAGTTACTTTCTTCAAGAGTGCTGTGGATAAAGCCTTACAAAGTGAGACAGGAAACCTGGACCTGTTCCTCCGCTTCCTTCTGGGCCTCTCACTGGAGTCCAATCAGAAGCACTTACGAGGTCTACTGACAAAGACAAGAAGCAGCTCACAGAGCCATGAAGAAACAGTCAAGTACATCAAGGAGAAGATCAGGGAGAATCCCTCTCCAGAGAGGTGCATCAATCTGTTCCACTGTCTGAATGAACTGAATGACCATTCTCTAGTGGAGGAGATCCAAAGCTACCTGAGATCAGGAAGTCTCTCAAAAGAAGAACTGTCACCTGCACAGTGGTCAGCTCTGGTCTTTGTGTTGCTGACTTCAGAAAAGGAGCTGGATGTGTTTGACCTGAAGAAATACTCCAGATCAGAGGAAGGTCTTCTGAGGCTGCTGCCAGTGGTCAAAGCCTCCAGAGCTGCTCTGTGAGTACATAAAATGACATTTAAATACTAATCATCAGGAAGAAATATTCAGTTTAGAGAAATATATGTATTATTGAAAAACATATTGAATCAATGAATTGGTGTTCACATTAGTATAACAATATGACCATACAATTCTAGGAGACGGAAGATGAATCTATATGTTGTTTAAGAGAATAAACCAAATGCATCTGCCATTGTCCTTCTACACAACTGGTGTTAAATTAACAGTGTGTTTGTGAAATCATGATGATCTCTCTGTCAGGCTGTCAGGCTGTGGAGTCACAGAGGAAGGCTGTGCTTCTCTGGTCTCAGCTCTGAAGTCAAACCCCTCACTCCTGAGAGAGCTGGACCTGAGTAACAATGACCTGAAGGATTCAGGAGTGAAGCATCTCTCTGCTGCACTGGGGAATCCCCACTGTAAACTGGAGACTCTGAGGTCAGTATTCCTGTATCACTCAATGAACACACACACACTGGACACACACACACACACACACAGGACACACATACTATACACACACACACTGGACACACACACACACACATACACACACTGGACACACACACACCGGACACACACTCATTGGACAACACACACACATTTGTAAAAATAAAGAAAAACCCTTGAATGAGTAGGTGTGTCACTGGACACACACACAAACACACACTGGACACACACACACACTGGACACACACACACACACACACACACACACACAAGGATTAATTTATTAGTGTTTAGAAACATGTTATCTACTGTTAATAATGATACATTCATTCATTTATATACAGTACCAGTCAAAAGTTTGGACACACCTACTCATTCAAGGGTTTTTCTTTATTTTTACAATTTTTTACGTTGTAGAATAATAGTGAAGACATCAAAACTATGAAATAACAAATATATTTTATATTTGAAAATCTTCAAATAGCCACCCTTTGCCTTGATGACAGCTTTGCACACTCTTGGCATTTTCTCAACGAGCTTCACCTGGAATGCTTTTCCAACAGTCTTGAAGGAGTTCCCACATATGCTGAGCACTTGTTGGCTGCTTTCCCTTCACTCTGCGATCCAACTCATCCCAAACCATCTCAATTGGGTTGAGGTTGGGTGATTGTGGAGGCCAGGTCATCTGATGCAGCACTCAATCACTCTCCTTCTTGGTCAAATAGAGGTGTGTTGAGTCATTGTCCTGTTAAAAAACAAATGATAGTGCCACTAAGCCTAAACCAGATGGGATGGCGTGACGCTGCAGAATGCTGTGGTAGCCATGCTGGTTAAATTCTAAATAAATCACAGACAGTGTCACCAGCAAAGCACCCCCACACCATAACACCTCCTCCTCCATGCTTTACAGTGGGAACTATACATGCGGAGATCATCCGTTCACCCACACCGCTTCTCAAAAAGACACAGCGGTTGGAACCAACAATCTCAAATTTGGACTCCAGACCAAAGGACAAATGTCCACTGGTGTAATGTCCATTGCTCGTGTTTCTTGGCTCAAGCAGGTCTCTTCTTCTTATTGGTGTCCTTTAGTAGTGGTTTCTTTGCAGCAATTCGACCATGAAGGTCTGATTCACATAGTCTCCTCTGAACAGCTGATGTTGTGATGTGTCTGTGACTTGAACTCTTTGAAGCATTTATTTGGGCTGCAATTTCTGAGGCTGGTAACTCTAATGAACTTATCCTCTGCAGCAGAGGTAACTCTGGGTCTTCCATTCCTGTGGTGGTCCTCATGAGAGCCAGTTTCATCATAGCGCTTGATGGTTTTTGTGACTGCACTTGTTCTTAAAGTTCTTGAAATGTTCCGTATTGACTGACCTTCATGTCTTAAAGTAATGATGGACTGTTGTTTCTCTTTGCTTATTTGAGCTGTTCTTGCCATAATATGGACTTGGTCTTTTACCAAATAGGGCTATCTTCTGTATACCCCCCTACCTTGTCACAGCACAACTGATTGGTTCAACCACATTGAGAAGGAAAGAAATTCCACAAATTAACTTTTAAGAGTTAGGGGCGGCATGTAGCTTAGTGGGTAAGAGCGTTGTGCCAGTAACCGAAAGGTCGCTGGTTCTAATCCCCGAGCCGACTAGGTGAAAAATCTGTTGATGTGCCCCTGAGCAAGGCACTTAACCCTAATTGCTCCTGTAAGTCGCTCTTGGATAGGAGCGTCTGCTAAATGACGTAAATGTAAGAAGGCACACCAGTTAATTGAAATGAATTCCAGGTGACTACCTCATGAAGCTGGTTGAAAGAATGCCAAGAGTGTGCAAAGCTGTCATCAAGGCAAAGGGTGGCTATTTGAAGAATCTCAAATATAACATATATTTTAATTTGTTTAACACTTCTTTGGTTACTGCATGATTCCATATGTGTTATTTCATAGTTTTAATGTCTTCACTATCATTCTACAATGTAAAAATTAGTTTTTTTGCTGTTTTTTTACAAATTTGAATGAGTAGGTGTGTTCAAACTTTTGACTGATAGTGCATATATACATATATTAATAGATATGGCAGGTTTCAGGACTCTGATGTATCAGAAAAATGTTTTAAAATATAATTTTCACCACCAAAGAATAGCAGTGTGGTTTTAATATGATTTTACTCTTACAGTCTGTCAGGCTGTCTAGTCACAGAGGAAGGCTGTGCTTCTCTGGTCTCAGCTCTGAAGTCAAACCCCTCACACCTGAGAGAACTGGATCTGAGTAACAATGACCTGAAGGATTCAGGAGTGAAGCTGCTCTCTGCTGGACTGGGGAATCCCCACTGTAAACTGGAGACTCTGAGGTCAGTATTCCTGTAGTTGGTCAACAAGTGATAACTGTTCACCAGATCCACATGTGTTTACCAGGCACACATAGTCCACACCATATGTGTTTGGACAGTGAAGCTTACAGTTTTACATTTGGTTCTATGCTCCATCATTTTGGATTTGAGATAAAACGTTTCATATTAGGTGACATTACAGAATGTCACCTTTTATTTGAGGTTAATGGTGAGAGGTTAGCATGTTTTGTTGTAGCCTCTGTAACTCTCTCACTCATTATTATTCATGATTCATTCATTATTTTTCTTAATCATGGCATCATTAGGATTAATTTAGTAGTGTTTAGAAACATGTTATCTACTCACTTAGAAGATTAATCCAGTCATCATCCACCATTCAGTTACTATCGGGCAAAACATAACCCAAAACACACCCAAAACAAACTGCAAATGCAACCAACGAGTTTGGAACCAACTACGAAACTTTTGACTACTTTAATACACTATAAGTTAATTGGTCAGAATATTTATGACTTCTTCAAATAGGGGGACTAGATACATAAAGTGCTTTCATTTCTAAACGGTGAAACAGATATGTATTAAAATACCCTCAAATAAAAGGTGACATTATATACTGTCACCTCATATGAAACATTTGATCTCAAATCCAAAATGCTGGAGTATAGAGCCACATTTAAAATGTTATCTTTACTGTGAAAATAGATATGGTGTGGACTGTATACTCAATACAATCTAAATATGATACCTCACTGTCTGTCTTTTCACTGATACTGCTTTTTAAACTGCTCTGGTCAGTCTACTCAAATATTTGTCATATGCATGTTTCTATCTACAAGCAATACTTTGATAATTTGTCATTTCTAATAATGAAACATGCATTAATTAATGAATAGATATGGCAGGTTTCAGGACACTGATATATCTGAATATGTTGAGAAAATATATTGCCACTATTTTCACCACCAAAGAATAGCAGTGTGGTTTTAAAATGATTTGACTCTTTACAGGCTGTCAGGCTGTCTAGTCACAGAGGAAGGCTGTGCTTCTCTGGTCTCAGCTCTGAAGTCAAACCCCTCACACCTGAGAGAGCTGGACCTGAGTAACAATGACCTGAAGGATTCAGGAGTGAAGCTGCTCTCTGCTGGACTGGGGAATCCCCACTGTAAACTGGAGACTCTGAGGTCAGTATTCCTGTAGTTGGTCAACAAGTGATAACTGTTCACCAGATCCACATGTGTTTACCAGGCACACATAGTCCACACCATATGTGTTTGGACAGTGAAGCTTACAGTTTTACATTTGGTGCTATGCTCCAGCATTTTGGATTTGAGATATAATGTTTCATATTAGGCAACAGTACAGAATGTCACCTTTTATTTGATGTTAATGGTGAGAGGTTAGCATGTTTTGTTGTAGCCTCTGTAACTTTCTCATTCATTATTATTCATGATTCATTCATGATCTTTCTCAATCATGGCAGTCACAGGCTTGATGTAGGCATTGCATTCAAAGAATATGGGATCAAATACTAAACTTTTGACTACTTTAATAAACTATAAGTGAATTGGTCAGAATACTTATTAATTCTTCAAATGTGGGGAATAGATACATAAAGTGCTTTCATTTCTAAATGGTGAAACAGATATGTATGAAAATACCCTCAAATAAGAGGTGACATTATATACTGTCACCTCATATGAAACATTTCATCTGAAATCCAAAATGCTGGAGTACAGAGCCACATTTAAAATGTTAGCTTTACTGTGAAAATAGATATAATGTGGACTGTATACTCAATACAATCTAAATCTGATACCTCACTGTCTGTCTTTTGACTGATACTGCTTTTTAAACTAGTCTGGTCAGTCTACTCAAATATTTGTACTATACATGTTTCTCTCTACAAGCAATATTATGATAATTTCTAATAATGAAACATTCATTTATGAATATATATGGCAGGTTTCAGGACACTGATATATCTGAATATGTTGAAAAAAATATACTGCCACTACTTTGACCACCAAAGAATAGCAGTGTGGTTTTAATATGATTTGACTCTTTGCAGGCTGTCACGCTGTCTAGTCACAGAGGAAGGCTGTGCTTCTCTGGTCTCAGCTCTGAAGTCAAACCCCTCACACCTGAGAGAGCTGGACCTGAGTATCAATGACCTCAAGGATTCAGGAGTGAAGCTGTTCTCTGCTGGACTGGGGAATCCCCACTGTAAACTGGAGACTCTGAGGTCAGTATTCCTGTAGTTGGTCAACAAGTGATAACTGTTCACCAGATCCACATGTGTTTACCAGGCACACATAGTCCACACCATATGTGTTTGGACAGTGAAGCTTACAGTTTTAAATTTGGTTTTTAGATACAATGTTTCATATTATGCAACAGTACAGAATGTCACCTTTTATTTAAAGATTTTCATACATATAGAGGTAGGGAAAAAAGTATTTGATCCCCTGCTGATTTTGTACATTTGCCCACTGACAAAGAAGTGATCAGTCTATAATTTTAATGGTAGGTTTATTTGAACAGTGAGAGACAGAATAACAACAACAAAATCCAGAAAAACGCATGTCAAAAATGTTATAAATTGATTTGCATTTTAATGAGGGAAATAAGTATTTGACCCCCTCTCAATCAGAAAGATTTCTGGCTCCCAGGTGTCTTTTATACAGGTAACAAGCTGAGATTAGGAGCACACTCTTAAAGGGAGTTCTCCTAATCTCAGTTTGTTACCTGTATAAAAGACACCTGTCCACAGAAGCAATCAATCAATCAGATTCCAAACTCTCCACCATGGCCAAGACCAAAGAGCTCTCCAAGGATGTCAGGGACAAGATTGTAGACCTACACAAGGCTGGAATGGGCTACAAGACCATCGCCAAGCAGCTTGGTGAGAAGGTGACAACAGTTGGTGCGATTATTCGCAAATGGAAGAAACACAAAAGAACTGTCAATCTCCCTCGGCCTGGGGCTCCATGCAAGTTCTCACCTCGTGGAGTTGCATTGATCATGAGAACGGTGAGGAATCAGCCCAGAACTACACGGGAGGATCTTGTCAATGATCTCAAGGCAGCTGGGACCATAGTCACCAAGAAAACAATTGGTAACACACTACGCTGTGAAGGACTGAAATCCTGCAGCGCCCGCAAGGTCCCCCTGCTCAAGAAAGCACACATACATGGCCGTCTGAAGTTTGCCAATGAACATCTGAATGATTCAGAGGAGAACTGGGTGAAAGTGTTGTGGTCAGATGAGACCAAAATCGAGCTCTTTGGCATCAACTCAACTCGCCGTGTTTGGAGGAGGAGGAATGCTGCCTATGACCCCAAGAACACCATCCCCACCGTCAAACATGGAGGTGGAAACATTATGCTTTGGGGGTGTTTTTCTGCTGAGGGGACAGGATAACTTCACCGCATCAACGGGGCCATATACCGTCAAATCTTGAGTGAGAACCTCCTTCCCTCAGCCAGGGCATTGAAAATGGGTCGTGGATGGGTATTCCAGCATGACAATGACCCAAAAGACACGGCCAAGGAAACATAGGAGTGGCTCAAGAAGAAGCACATTAAGGTCCTGGAGTGGCCTAGCCAGTCTCCAGACCTTAATCCTATAGAAAATCTGTGGATGGAGCTGAAGGTTCGAGTTGCCAAACGTCATCCTCGAAACCTTAATGACTTGGAGAAGATCTGCAAAGAGGAGTGGGACAAAATCCCTCCTGATATGTGTGCAAACCTGGTGGCCAACTACAAGAAACGTCTGACCTCTGTGATTGCCAACAAGGGTTTTGCCACCAAGTACTAAGTCATGTTTTGCAGAGGGGTCAAATACTTATTTCCCGCATTAAAATGCAAATCAATTTATAACATTTTTGACATGTGTTTTTCAGGATTTTTTTGTTGTTATTCTGTCTCTCACTGTTCAAATAAACCTACCATTAAAATGATAGACTGATCATGTCTTTGTCAGTGGGCAAACGTACAAAATCAGCAGGGGATCAAATACTTTTTTCCCTCACTGTATATTTTACCGTTTAGAAATGAAAGTACTTTATTATGTAGTTCTCCCATTTGAAAAAGTCATAATTATTTAGACAAATTAATTTAGTCAAAAGTTTAGTGTTTGGTCCAATATTCTTTGCCTGCAGTGATTACATCAAGCTTATGATTCTACAAACTTGTTGAATACATTTGCAGTTTGTCTTGGTTGTGTTTTAGATTATATTTTTCCTAATAGAAACTGAATGGTGAATAATGTCCTGTCATTTTGGAGTCACTTCACTTGTATTGTCAGTAAAAATAGAAGATGTTTCTGAACACTTCTACATTCATGTGGAAGCTACCTTGATTATGAATAATCATGAATGAATCGTGAATGATGATGAATGAGAAAGTTACAGAGGAACAAGGATCATACCCCCTCTGTTATAGGGGGACTAGATACATAAAGTGCTTTCATTTCTAAATGGTGAAACAGATATGTATGAAAATACCCTCAAATAAAAGGTGACATTATATACTGTCACCTCATATGAAACTTTTGATCTCAAATCCAAAATGTTGGAGTATAGAGCCACATTTAAAATGTTATCTTCACTGTCAAACTAGATATGGTGTGGACTGTATACTCAATACAATCTAAATCTGATACCTCACTGTCTGTCTTTTGACTGATACTGCTTTTTAAACTGCTCTGGTCAGTCTACTAAAATATTTGTCATATGCATTTTTCTATCTACAAGCAATACTTTGATAATTTGTCATTTCCAATAATGAAACATTCATTTATGAATAGATATGGCAGGTTTCAGGACGCTGATATATCTGAATATGTTGAAAAAAATATACTGCCACTATTTTCACCACCAAAGAATAGCAGTGTGGTTTTAATATGATTTGACTCTTTACAGGCTGTCAGGCTGTCTAGTCACAGAGGAAGGCTGTGCTTCTCTGGTCTCAGCTCTGAAGTCAAACCCCTCACACCTGAGAGAGCTGGATCTGAGTAACAATGACCTGAAGGATTCAGGAGTGAAACTGCTCTCTGCTGGACTGGGGAATCCCCACTGTAAACTGGAGACTCTGAGGTCAGTATTCCTGTAGTTGGTCAACAAGTGATAACTGTTCACCAGATCCACATGTGTTTACCAGGCACACATAGTCCACATCATATGTGTTTGGACAGTGAAGCTTACAGTTTTACATTTGGTGCTATGCTCCAGCATTTTGGATTTAAGTTAGAATGTTTCATATTAGGCAACAGTACAGAATGTCACCTTTTATTTGAGGTTTTTCATACATATCTGTTTTACTGTTTTGAAATGAAAGCACTTTATGTGTCTAGTTCTCCCATTTGAAAAAGTTGTAATAATTTGGAAAATTCACTTATATTGTATTAAAGTAGTCATAAGTTTAGTATTTGGTCCCATATTCCTTACCTGCAGTGATTACATCAAGCTTGTGATTCTACAAACCTGTTGAAGACATTTGCAGTTTGTCTTGGTTGTGTTTTGGATTATGTTTTTCCTAAAAGAAACTGAATGGTGAATAATGTCCTGTCATTTTGGAGTCACTTCACTTGTATTGTCAGTAAGAATAGAAGATGTTTCTGAACACTTCTACATTCATGCGGATGCTACCATGATTATGAATAATCATGAATAAATCGTGAATGATGATGAATGAGAAAGTTACAGAGGAACAAGGATCATACCCCCTCTGTTATTGGTAATGGTGAGAGGTTAGCATGTTTTGTTGTAGCCTCTGTAACTTTCTCATTCATTATTATTCATGATTCATTCCTGATTTTTCTTAATCATAGAATCATCAGGATTAATTTAGTAGTGTTTAGAAACATGTTATCTACTCACTTAGACAGAAAATTACTCCAGTCATCATCCACCATTCAGTTACTATCGGGCAAAACATAACCCAAAACACAACCAAAACAAACTGCAAATGCAACCAATGAGTTTGAGTCACAAGCTTGATGTAGTCATTGAGTTCAAGGAATATCAGACCAAATACTCAACTTTTGACTACTTTAATACACTATAAGTGAATTGGTCAGAATACTTATGACTTCTTCAAATAGGGGGACTAGATACATAAAGTGCTTTCATTTCTAAATGGTGAAACAGATAGAGTGGGGAGAACAAGTATTTGATACACTGCCAATTTTGCAGGATTTCCTACTTACAAAGCATGTAGAGGTCTGTAATTTTTATCATAGGTACACTTCAACTGTGAGAAACGGAATCTAAAACAAAAATCCAGAAAATCAAATTGTATGATTTTTAAGTAATTCATTTGCATTTTATTGCATGACATAAGTGTTTGATACATCAGAAAAGCAGAACTTAATATTTGGTACAGAAACCTTTGTTTGCAATTACAGAGATCATACATTTCCTGTAGGTCTTGACCAGGTTTGCACACAATGCAGCAGGGATTTTGGCCCACTCCTCCATACATACCTCCTCCAGATCCTTCAGGTTTCGGGGCTGTCGCTGGGCAATACAGACTTTCAGCTCCCTCCAAAGATTTTCTATTGGGTTCAGGTCTGGAGACTGGCTAGGCCACTCCAGGACCTTGAGATGCCTCTTACGGAGCCACTCCTTAGATGCCCTGGCTGTGTGTTTCAGTTTGTTGTCATGCTGGAAGACCCAGCCACGACCCATCTTCAATGCTCTTACTGAGGGAAGGAGGTTGTTGGCCAAGATCTCGCGATACATGGCCCCATCCATCCTCCCCTCAATACGGTGCTGTTGTCCTGTCCCCTTTGCAGAAAAGCATCCCCAAAGAATGATGTTTCCACATCCATGCTTCACAGTTGGGATGGTGTTTTTGGGGTTGTACTAATCCTTCTTCTTCCTCCAAACACGGCGAGTGGAGTTTAGACCAAAAAGCTCTATTTTGTCTCATCAGACCACATGACCTTCTCCCATTCCTCCTCTGGATCATCCAGATGGTCATTGGCAAACTTCAGACGGGCCTGGACATACGCTGACTTGAGCAGGGGGACCTTGTGTGCACTGCTGGATTTTAATCCATAACGGCGTAGTGTGTTACTAATGGTTTTCTTTGAGACTGTGGTCCCAGCTCTCTTCAGGTCATTGACCAGGTCCTGCCGTGTAGTTCTGGGCTGATCCCTCACCTTCCTCATGATCATTGATGCCCCACGAGGTGAGATCTTGCATGGAGCCCCAGACCGAGGGTGATTGACCGTCATCTTGAACTTCTTCCATTTTCTAATAATTGCGCCAACAGTTGTTGCCTTCTCACCAAGCTGCTTGCCTATTGTCCTGTAGCCCATCCAAGCCTTGTGCAGGTCTACAATTTTATCCCTGATGTCCTTACACAGCTCTCTGGTCTTGGCCATTGTGGAGAGGTTGGAGTCTGTTTGATTGAGTGTGTGGACAGGTTTCTTTTATACAGGTAACGAGTTCAAACAGGTGCAGTTAATACAGGTAATGAGTGGAGAACAGGAGGGCTTCTTAAAGAAAA
>NW_025535916.1:0-30000 GCF_020615455.1 Coregonus clupeaformis | reverse complement strand
GTGGTCCCAGGAGGGGTTGGAGGGTGGGTTGGGGTGGTCCCAGGAGGGATTGGAGGGTGGGTTGGGTTGGTCCCAGGAGGGGTTGGAGGGTGGGTTGGGGTGGTCCCAGGAGGGGTTGGAGGGTGGGTTGGGGTGGTCCCAGGAGGGGTTGGAGGGTGGATTGGGGTGGTCCCAGGAGGGGTTGGAGGGTGAGTTGATGCAGCTGAGGTGGGTGATTGTATATGTGGTTTATTATAATTGTATTTATCTGCAATAACTAGTTTCCATAATATACTGATATATATTTTAACAGTATTGTGTCTCTAGCTGTATAACCATTCCTGCTGCTATTTGTTCTGATATATATTTTAACAGTATTGTGTCTCTAGCTGTATAACCATTCCTGATGCTATTTGTTCTGATATATATTTTAACAGTATTGTGTCTCTAGCTGTATAACCATTCCTGCTGCTATTTGTTCTGATATATATTTTAACAGTATTGTGTTTCTAGCTGTATAACCATTCCTGCTGCTATTTGTTCTGATATATATTTTAACAGTATTGTGTCTCTAGCTGTATAAACATTCCTGGTGCTATTTGTTCTGATATATATTTTAACAGTATTGTGTTTCTAGCTGTATAACCATTCCTGCTGCTATTTGTTCTGATATATATTTTAACAGTATTGTGTCTCTAGCTGTATAACCATTCCTGCTGTTATTTGTTCTTGTCTTTATGTTCCTTTAAAATAAATAAAAAGTTGATCACAAAAAAGGAAAAGTGCACAGAGTTTCAACTGAAAACCAGAGACCAGGAAATCAAGTCACATGCTTCCACTGTGGCAAGGTGGGACATCAGGTATCAACATGCTGGTGGAAGGACATGGATTGTCCAGCCTGTGGTAAAAAGGGACATCAGGCTTCTACATGCTGGTGGAAGGACATGGATTGTCCAGCCTGTGGTAAAAAGGGCAACATCGGACAAGTCTCCAGAAACAAAAAGAGAACAGAGAAATCACAAAAACGGGAAACAAGAAACAGGCATTCCAACGAAAGACACATAGACATGTTCACACTGTTGAGTAAGAGAACACTGAGGTGAGTGACTCATCAGACCAGGAAGTCACACTGAAAATCCTGACTTTTTCCTGGCGGGTCGCACGGCTACTATGTCTCCCCCTTGCTAGAGGGACAGCCGGTGGGTATGGAGATTGACACAGGGGCAGCTGTATCTCTTGTGTCAGAAAAAAGACACTGAAACACCTTCCACTTCAACCAGCGCACCTCGTGTTAAAGACTTACACAGGTGAATCTGTCGCTGTGAGAGGCATCACTGATGTCACAGTTCAGGTAAACAGACAAACTGAAAAGCTGCCACTCTATGTTGTGAAAGGAGACTATGCATCACTACTGGGATGTTCATAGTTGGAGAAAATCACACTGGACTGGCCATCAGTGCATACAATGACACATGGAGACACAGACCTACCTGCCATCTTAAAGAAACATGGAGAAGTCTTTAATGGACAGCTGGGTAGTATGAACGACATTACAGGGAAGCTTAGCATTAAGCCAGACAGCAAACCAACGTTTCTGAAAGCAGGACCTGTACCTTATGCTATCAGACCAGAAGTCAAGGCTGACTTGGACGCTTTAGTCAAGAACAAAGTACTGGAGCCAGTCAGCATGAGTGAATGCATGAGCAACACCCATCTACCAGTCCTTAACACTAGAACCGCCTGTTCTTTCAGCATATAAGAACCCGCTAGAGAAAGTTACCAGGCGTCCACTTTAGCATATGCATCAGATGCATATCAACCAGCAAGGTGCAAGGTGTGCAAACATGGTTTGATAAATAAACGCTTGATAAATAGTGCATTAATTGTTGTAAATTATTTATTGCATGAAGAAATATTAGTGGAAATATATCAATAAAATAACAACAATAGTTAATTCTACAAAGTAAAAATAAAATCGGCCTATAGCCTATTTCTGTTTCCCTTACAATAAAAACATTACAGTGTAAACCATTTAATCAACTGTATTTGTAGATTCAATTAGTAATAGAGTTAATAAAGTCGATTTACAGTTTATTTTGACAAAGTACAAATCAAAAAAAGTATTATAATAATAATATAACTAGCCAGGTGCTCAGGTGAAATGATTTGCTGTATTCATAAACAAAAGCACCAGTGCATGAACAATTGTAAAGGATGAATTGCATAAATAAATATTTGTGGAAATATATTCATGACAAGATATAAAACAATAATGTGTTGATTGTATCAGACACTGTACCGAGCCTTTACACATGAACCAATCACATCTTCTCTTTATGCTTCAGGTCCACCAACAAATCAAATCGGTTCCCTGCACACAGTTTTCATGGGTCTTGTTCGGTGTGCACCTGCCAACTTGACATTGTGTATTTTTCCCCAGTGGGAGCTGTGGTGCTTGGGGAAGAGGGAGAACAGGACCTGCTGTCTTGACATTGTGTATTTTTCCCCAGTGGGAGCTGTGGTTCTTGGGGAAGAGGGAGAGCAGGACCTGCTGTCTTGGCGGCCTGCTTGGTGACTGTAGCTTCTTTCTCTGCGTTCATGTGGTTCTCACCAAGCTCACATGCCAGATCCATGATGAAATGTCTCCTGCTGACTGTCTTGTCAAGGCATTGCTTGTACAACACGTGTTGATAGCAGTCATGTCGAGCACATTGTAGAACACCTCAACAGGCCAGAGGAGAGTATCCCCTTTTACAGAGTACAGTCAACAGGCCAGAGGAGAGTACCCCCTTTTACAGAGTACAGTCAACAGGCCAGAGGAGAGTACCCCCTTTTACAGAGTACAGTCAACAGGCCAGCGGAGAGTACCCCCTTTTACAGAGTACAGTCAACAGGCCAGAGGAGAGTACCCCCTTTTACAGAGTACAGTCAACAGGCCAGCGGAGAGTACCCCCTTTTACAGAGTACAGTCAACAGGCCAGAGGAGAGTACCCCCATTTACAGAGTACAGTCAACAGGCCAGAGGAGAGTACCCCCTTTTACAGAGTACAGTCAACAGGCCAGAGGAGAGTACCCCCTTTTACAGAGTACAGTCAACAGGCCAGAGGAGAGTACCCCCTTTTACAGAGTACAGTCAACAGGCCAGAGGAGAGTACCCCCTTTTACAGAGTACAGTCTGGACATCTGGTCTAGCATCCACACCAACCTTTGACATAAAATAAAATAGAATAGAAAATGTTATAATTATATATAATGATAATACTAATAGTAATAATATGAATGTAATATAATAAAAGGGGATACTATTTGGTGTTTGGCAGATGGGAAGGCTATCTGTATATGGTAGAGATACTGTATATACCTTTGTGGGATTGTAGTCTGTCACTGTCTCCGGTTTCTTCTTCTGGTCACCGCCGGTGGCAACAGTGGGGTGCATGGTGCTGAGGAAGCTAACACTTATTTATTTTACATCTGTACACCGTGAGTGTTGCTTTACCACTCTCCATCACACCGTGAGTGTTGCTTTACCACTCTCCATCACACCGTGAGTGTTGCTTTACCACTCTCCATCACACCGTGAGTGTTGCTTTACCACTCTCCATCACACCGTGAGTGTTGCTTTACCACTCTCCATCACACCGTGAGTGTTGCTTTACCACTCTCCATCACACCGTGAGTGTTGCTTTACCACTCTCCATCACACTGTGAGTGTTGCTTTACCACTCTCCATCACACCGTGAGTGTTGCTTTACCACTCTCCATCACACCGTGAGTGTTGCTTTACCACTCTCCATCACACCGTGAGTGTTGCTTTACCACTCTCCATCACACCGTGAGTGTTGCTTTACCACTCTCCATCACACCGTGAGTGTTGCTTTACCACTCTCCATCACACCGTGAGTGTTGCTTTACCACTCTCCATCACACCGTGAGTGTTGCTTTACCACTCTCCATCACACTGTGAGTGTTGCTTTACCACTCTCCATCACACTGTGAGTGTTGCTTTATCACTCTCCATCACACTGTGAGTGTTGCTTTACCACTCTCCATCACACCGTGAGTGTTGCTTTACCACTCTCCATCACACCGTGAGTGTTGCTTTACCACTCTCCATCACACCGTGAGTGTTGCTTTACCAGCAGCTTCTGCCTTTGTTTGTTCACTGTTCTGAGCAGGATAGTCTTCTTTACGTTCTGTTTCAGCTCAGCCGTCTCCCCACCCTGATAATCAAGTGTTTTATTGGTATCTTCCACTAGATGACAGTAAACACCTGCTGTAGCTAAACTTTACAACAGTATGTGTTCGGTTTCTTGGTCCTGGTGACTCCTGGGCCCTTATTCCTAAAGGCAGTTTCCCAGAGGAGGAGTGCTGATCTAGGATCAGGTCCCCCCTGTCCATCTAATCTGTTTCATTATGATCTAAAAGGCTAAACTGATCCCAGATCAGTACTCCTACTCTTTATGAATACTGTCACAGGTGACTCCTCAAGATGAGGCTCATGATTTAAAAGTTATATTCTTTAAGAATCAATTAATATCATTAAATGAACTGCTTTGCCATGAACAGATCTGTGAGGTCTTAACTTAAAGGTGCTATATATACTTTATGGTTATTTAAATGGGGTTGAACATTCATCCCATCAGATTGTATTTTATGAGTTCAGAAAAATACTGACTTGGAAGCATCTCTCTGACCTCACCCTGCTGAAACACACTCAAGTAAAGACCACATAGCTACAGTTATATGCTTTTCTGTTTTTACCCACTTTTACAGCCAATGAATGGACTGGTATCAATATGAATCAGGTGGAATAAACAGACTAGTTAACCATGAATAATGTTTACATATCTTGCACTACTCATCTCATATGTATATACTGCATTCTATTCTATAATATACTACTGTATCTTAGTCCATGCCGCTCTGTCATTGCTTGTCCATATATGTATATATTCTTAAATTCCATTCCTTACTAGTTTTGTGTGTATTGGGTATATGTTGTGAAATTGTTAGATATTACTTGTTAGATATTACTGCACTGTCGGAGCTAGAAGCACAAGCATTTCGCTACACCCGCTATAACATCTGCTAAACACGTGTATGTGACAAATAAAATTAGATTTGATTTGATGAGGACTGTTATTTATTTAATCAATTGTAGAATGCTGTAACGTAACAAAATGTGGAAAAAGTCAAGGGGTCAGAATACTTTCTGAATGCCCTGTATCCTCCTCTTTCTACCTGGTTTCCTTTTCCTCTGTCAACCACCAGCCTCTCATCTCCAAGACAAATGAATGAGGTGAGAAATGGAAGACGTGGATGTACTGAGGCGGCAGGTATTTAAGGGGGTCAGCCGCAGCACTAGCCGGGACTCCGGACTAATCACAAACTCTTACTCTGAATGTATCCTGCAGCGCGCATGGATACCATATTTGAGTGGTCTAATGTAGTGCCACATAACTACCTTCATTAGCAGCCAAGCATCGATCAACATGTCACCAGAATAAGACCCTGGATATTTATTGGAAAGGAGGATTAATCTCATCACCTTGCACGTTCACCATAATTTATTTCACCTGTAACCCAGACCCGGCGGTAGGATTAACTCGGCAAGGGGGCATCGGAAATTACTAAGGGGGCACAATGATTTTCGCTAGCTGATAACACAGGGTGGATAATAATCGATAGTACAACTACACACAATGTCTTTGCAGCCACGCACGGCTGTCTTGCCGCAAGAATACAGGCTACTGCACCGCTTTACAAACGTGGACAATTCATAACCGCCTCCAGAAATTGCAAGTTATGACAACGCTACACAGCTACATGCACAATACCCATCAATCCAATGCAAAACAGTTGCTAATTACCATAATAACACTTCCTCATGCCAATACAATGCAAAACAGTTGTTAATTACCGTAATAACACTTCCTCATGCCAATACAATGCAAAACAGTTGCTAATTACCGTAATAACACTTCCTCATGCCAATACAATGCAAAACTGTTGCTAATTACCGTAATAACACTTCCTCATGCCAATACAATGCAAAACAGTTGCTAATTACCGTAATAACACTTCCTCATGCCAATACAATACAAAACTGTTGCTAATTACCGTAATAAGAATTCCTCATGCCAATACAATGCAAAACAGTTGTTAATTACCGTAATATCACTTCCTCATGCCAATACAATGCAAAACAGTTGCTAATTACCGTAATAACACTTCCTCATGCCAATACAATGCAAAACTGTTGCTAATTACCGTAATAACAATTCCTCATGCCAATACAATGCAAAACTGTTGCTAATTACCGTAATAACAATTCCTCATGCCAATACAATGCAAAACTGTTGCTAATTACCATAATAACAATTCCTCATGCCAATACAATGCAAAACAGTTGTTAATTACCGTAATAACAATTCCTCATGCCAATACAATGCAAAACTGTTGCTAATTACCGTAATAACACTTCCTCATGCCAATACAATGCAAAACAGTTGTTAATTACCGTAATAACACTTCCTCATGCCAATACAATGCAAAACAGTTGCTAATTACCGTAATAACACTTCCTCATGCCAATACAATGCAAAACAGTTGCTAATTACCGTAATAACAATTCCTCATGCCAATACAATGCAAAACAGTTGCTAATTACCGTAATAACAATTCCTCATGCCAATACAATGCATTTCCAATGGCGGAAAGCAAACAATAATGTACAACGCACTACCAGGACTTATCGGTCCAATGCAGCTACCAAGCTGTCTTCCCACAAGAGTGCCGTCCTACGCTGCGTATGATAACAGAGACATTAATATTCTATAGCAACGAGTTGTTAATGGCAACACTATAGCTACATCGTTACCCAACCATTGGTCAAGGTCTGCCCACCCTCATCAATGTAATGCAAAGCACCTCTTCTACATTATAAAACAACATTAAAAACAATCCGATTATAAACCAAACATTTCCAATCCAATCACAGAAATCAAGCAGTAGACTTGGCAGCAACGCCAATAAAGAAAATCACGTCTACGCCTATTTCTGACGTTTGCCACGCAATTCCAAAAGCTATCAAATAACTAAATACTACAAGCCCAGCCAGGCTGCCTGTTCTTACCCAGATTCAAAAGAGTTGCAGCCGCCTTGATGCTGTGTTGAACCTCCTCAGCAGTCTCTCGTTCCACTCCCCACGGAATTTGCTTGTAAGATCCCTCTCAAATATCAGTTGAATCAGCTGCTCTTTCCTCCTGTGCAACATGCTCCGTCTGTGCTCACTGATTGTGCTTGTATCTCTCCCATAACTCATCAAACTGCATCTGCCTTGCAGCAGTCACTCTCTGCCTTTGAACCACGTGCTACAAAATGTCCGTTTTCTCCCACAGTACAGGCAGGTTGGGTTTTTCCCCAGACAAACCTGTGCTGGCTCCTCATCACCGAGGTCGTCAGGCACTAACGGAGGCGTCGGTGCTTGTAATATACTGGCGGTACTGCTGTTAGGTTCGGTCTTGGCGGCTGCAGGCCGGGTTGGTTACCTCCTATGGCACCAGGCTGCAGGCCGGGTTGGTTACCTCCTATGGCACCAGGCTGCAGGCCGGGTTGGTTACCTCCTATGGCACCAGGCTGCAGGCCGGGTTGGTTACCTCCTATGTCACCAGGCTGCAGGCCGGGTTGGTTACCTCCTATGTCACCAGGCTGCAGGCCGGGTTGGTTACCTCCTATGTCACCAGGCTGCAAGACAGTTGCGCAGCTGCCTTTGCTGCTGGGCTCGGCGGCCTTGGCCTCGGTGATTAGCGTCGGCCAAGCGGCCTTGACCCCGATGATTAGCGTCGGCTCAGCATCCTTGGCCTCTGTGATTAGCGTCGGACCAGCGGCCTTGGCTCGGTGATTAGCGTCGGCCCAGCAGCCTTGGCCTCGGTGATTAGCGTCGGCTCAGCATCCTTGGCCTCTGTGATTAGCGTCGGCCCAGCAGCCTTGGCCTCGGTGATTAGCGTCGACCCAGCAGCCTTGGCCTCGGTGATTAGCGTCGGCCCAGCAGCCTTGGCCTCGGTGATTAGCGTCGGCCCAGCAGCCTTGCCTTTGGCCTCTATGGCAGGCTTCTCCTCCTCCCCGCTTTGATCCGATGCTGCCGTTGTGCCCTGGAGAAGCCACTTTCTAATATCCATCATACTATCAGCTACCTACCTAAATGTTAACATTAGCTAAATTCCATCCAGCTGCGCGTTTTGTTTTTCGTAGTAAGTAACTTTGAAAGTAAAAACCTAAACGGGCCATCAGGCTTCTACATGCTGGTGGAAGGACATGGATTGTCCAGCCTGTGGTAAAAAGGGCCATCAGGCTTCTACATGCTGGTGGAAGGACATGGATTGTCCAGCCTGTGGTAAAAAGGGACATCAGGCTTCTACATGCTGGTGGAAGGACATGGATTGTCCAGCCTGTGGTAAAAAGGGCCATCAGGCTTCTACATGCTGGTGGAAGGACATGGATTGTCCAGCCTGTGGTAAAAAGGGACATCAGGCTTCTACATGCTGGTGGAAGGACATGGATTGTCCAGCCTGTGGTAAAAAGGGAAACAAGAAACAGACATTCCAACGAAAGACACAGAGACATGTTCACACTGTTGAGTAAGAGAACACTGAGGTGAGTGACTCATCAGACCAGGAAGTCACACTGAAAATCCTGACTTTTTCCTGGCGGGCCGCACGGCTACTATGTCTCCCCCTTGCTAGAGGGAGAGCCGGTGGGTATGGAGATTGACACAGGGGCAGCTGCCTTGGCTCATTATTGAGCAGCCAGACCTGCTAGCCAGCTATGAGCAGCCAGACCCGCCTGGGGCCAGCCCATGAGCAGCCAGATCCCTCATTAGCCAGCCATGAGCAGCTAGATCCACAAAGGCCAGCCATGAGCAGCTGATCCGTCAGCTTGCCATGAGCAGCCAGACCCAAGGCCATGAGCAGCCAGACCCAGCCAGCCATGAGCAGCCAGATCCGTCAGCCAGCCATGAGCAGCCAGATCCGTCAGCCAGCCATGAGCAGCCAGATTCATTAGCTAGCCATATGAGCAGCCAGATCCGTCAGCTGAAGCCATGAGCAGCCAGATCCGTCCAGCCAGCCATGAGCAGCCAGATCCGCCAGCCAGCCATGAGCAGCCAGATCCGTCAGCCAGCCATGAGCAGCCAGACCAACGCAGCCAGCCATGAGCAGCCAGATCCGTCAGCCAGCCATGAGCAGCCAGATCCGTCAGCCAGCCATGAGCAGCCAGATCCGTCAGCCAGCCATGAGCAGCCAGATCCGTCAGCCCGCCAGGATCCGCCAGATCCGTCAGCCCGCCAGGATCCGCCAGATCCGTCAGCCAGCCAGGATCCGCCAGAGCCGTCCAGCAAGGATCCGCCAGAGCCGTCCAGCCAGGATCAGCCAGAGCCGTCCAGCCAGGATCCGCCAGAGCCGCCCAGCCAGGATCCGCCAGAGCCGTCCAGCCAGGATCCGCCAGAGCCGTCCAGCCTGGATCCGCCAGAGCCGTCCCGCCAGGATCCGCCAGAGCCGTCCCGCCAGGATCAGCCAGAGCCGTCCCCGCCAGGATCCGCCAGAGCCAGCCAGCCAGGATCCGCCATCTGGTCAGGTACTGCCCCTTAGCCCGGTGCTGCCCCTTAGTCCGGGGTTGCCCCTTAGTCCAGGTGGGGTTAGGTGGAGGGTGGTCATTGGGAGGCTACCGAAGCAGGGTTTTTTTTGTTTATTTCTGTTTACTTCACTTCGATCCCCCCCTTGAGAGATCTACAGCTGTATCTCTTGTGTCAGAAAAAAGACACTGAAACACCTTCCACTTCAACCAGCGCACCTCGTGTTAAAGACTTACACAGGTGAATCTGTCGCTGTGAGAGGCATCACTGATGTCACAGGTCAGGTAAACAGACAAACTGAAAAGCTGCCTCTCTATGTTGTGAAAGGAGACTATGCATCACTACTGGGATGTTCATAGATGGAGAAAATCACACTGGACTGGCCATCAGTGCATACAATGACACATGGAGACACATATCTACCTGCCATCTTAAAGAAACATGGAGAAGTCTTTAATGGACAGCTGGGTAGTATGAACGACAATACATGGAAGCTTAGCATTAAGCCAGACAGCAAACCAACATTTCTGAAAGCAGGACCTGTACATTATGCTATCAGACCATAAGTTAAGGCTGACTTGGAGGCTTTAGTCAAGAACAAAGTACTGGAGCCGGTCAACATGAGTGAATGCATGAGCAACACCCATCTACCAGTCCTTAACACTAGAACCGCCTGTCCTTTCAGCTATTAGGGATGGGTAACTCCAATCTTCGGGGTGTCACACTTTTCCCCCCATCCCTAGCAAACACAGCTGATTAAACTAATCGCATTCTAAACTGAAGATTATGATTAGTTAATTATTGGAGTCAGGTGTGTTAGCTGGGGCTGGGGCAAAAGTGTGACACCAATCAGGCCCAGAGGACTGGAGTTGGCCATCCCTGCACTAGAGCAAGGTGTGACACCAATCAGGCCCCCGAGGACTGGAGTTGCCCATCCCTGCACTAGAGCAAGGTGTGACACCAATCAGGCCCCGAGGACTGGAGCTGGCCATCCCTGCACTAGAGCAAGGTGTGACACCAATCAGGCCCAGAGGACTGGAGTTGCCCATCCCTGCACTAGAGCAAGGTGTGACACCAATCAGGCCCTGAGGACTGGAGTTGCCCATCCCTGTGCTATAGCAAGGTGTGACACCAATCAGGCCCCGAGGACTGGAGATGCCCATCCCTGCACTATAGCAAGGTGTGACACCAATCAGGCCCCAAGGACTGGAGTTGCCCATCCCTGCACTAGAGCAAGGTGTGACACCAATCAGGCCCGAGGACTGGAGTTGCCCATCCCTGCACTAGAGAAAGGTGTGACACCAATCAGGCCCCGAGGACTGGAGTTGCCCATCCCTGCACTAGAGCAAGGTGTGACACCAATCAGGCCCGAGGACTGGAGTTGCCCATCCCTGCACTATAGCAAGGTGTGACACCAATCAGGCCCCAAGGACTGGAGTTGGCCATCCCTGCACTAGAGCAAGGTGTGACACCAATCAGGCCCGAGGACTGGAGTTGCCCATCCCTGCACTATAGCAAGGTGTGACACCAATCAGGCCCCTGAGGACTGGAGTTGCCCATCCCTGCACTAGAGCAAGGTGTGACACCAATCAGGCCCCCGAGGACTGGAGTTGCCCATCCCTGCACCATAGCAAGGTGTGACACCAATCAGGCCCCCGAGGACTGGAGTTGCCCATCCCTGCACTATAGCAAGGTGTGACACCAATCAGGCCCCCGAGGACTGGAGTTGCCCATCCCTGCACTATAGCAAGGTGTGACACCAATCAGGCCCCCGAGGACTGGAGTTGCCCATCCCTGCACCATAGCAAGGTGTGACACCAATCAGGCCCCCGAGGACTGGAGTTGCCCATCCCTGTGCTATAGCAAGGTGTGACACCAATCAGGCCCCGAGGACTGGAGTTGCCCATCCCTGCACCATAGCAAGGTGTGACACCAATCAGGCCCCAAGGACTGGAGTTGGCCATCCCTGTGCTATAGCAAGGTGTGACACCAATCAGGCCCCGAGGACTGGAGTTGCCCATCCCTGTGCTATAGCAAGGTGTGACACCAATCAGGCCCCGAGGACTGCAGTTGGCCATCCCTGCACTAGAGCAAGGTGTGACAACATGGTTGATAAATAAATCCTTGATACATAGTGCATAAACTATTGTAAAGGATTGATTGCATGAAGAAATATTCGTGGAAATATATATTTTTTGTAACTTAAAAAAAAGTTAATTCTACAAAGTAAAAATAAAATCGGCCTATATCCTATTTCTGTTTCCCTTACAATAAAAACATTACAGTATAATCCATCTGATCAACTTTATTTGTAGATTCAATTAGTAATAGAGTTATAGTACTTAATAAAGTCAATTTACAGTTTATTTTGACAAAGTAGAATGAAAAATATAATAATAATAATAATAATAATATAACCAGCCAGCTGCGCAGGTGAAATTATTTGCTGTATTTCTAAACAAACGCACCAGTGCATTAACAATTATAAAGGATTAATTCCATGTATAAATATTTGTGTTAATATATTAATGACAAGATATAAAAACAATAATGTGTTGATTGTATCAGACACTGTACCGAGCCTTTACACATGAACCAATCACGTCTTCTCTTTATGCTTCAGGTCCACAGTCAGCACACAGCTTCGGGGCTTTGTGTGAGCAAGCCCCACAAACAAATCGGTTGCCCTGCACACAGTTTTTATGGGACTTTTTCCGTCCGCTCTTACTTACTTGACATTGTGTCTCCTTTTTCCCCAGTGGGAGCTGTGGTGCTTGGGGAAGAGGACCTGCTGTCTTGACATTGTGTCTTTTTCCCCAGTGGGAGCTGTGGTTCTTGGGGAAGAGGGAGAACAGGACCTGCTGTCTTGACATTGTGTATTTTTCCCCAGTGGGAGCTGTGGTGCTTGGGGAAGAGGGAGAACAGGACCTGCTGTCTTGGCATTGTGTATTTTTCCCCAGTGGGAGCTGTGGTGCTTGGGGAAGAGGGAGAACAGGACCTGCTGTCTTGACATTGTGTATTTTTCCCCAGTGGGAGCTGTGGTGCTTGGGGAAGAGGGAGAACAGGACCTGCTGTCTTGAATTGTGTATTTTTCCCCAGTGGGAGCTGTGGTGCTTGGGGAAGAGAGAGAACAGGACCTGCTGTCTTGACATTGTGTCTTTTTCCCCAGTGGGAGCTGTGGTGCTTGGGGAAGAGGGAGAGCAGGACCTGCTGTCTTGACATTGTGTATTTTTCCCCAGTGGGAGCTGTGGTTCTTGGGGAAGAGGGAGAGCAGGACATGCTGTCTTGACATTGTGTCTTTTTTTTTTGCTCCATGTGTCTCAAAACCACAGTCTCAGACAGCCTCCCACTCGGCTGATCTGGTTTCCTCTTTCCCCAGATATGGAAAGACACTGAGTAAGTTGGTTTCAACATCCGCTGCTAACCAAAACAGAAGTCACATGCATCATTATCAGTTTCTATCTGGTTTCTATTGGCCATTCATCCATTGACGACAGAATATGATGTTACTTGTTGTTGCTTAGTAACCAGAGCAATGCTGGCACTAGAGTGGTCATGTGCTAAATGAATGAACAGCAGGGATGTTGGTGAAAAAAGTGACATTTGGAAATAGAGCTGCACCTCTTGAATGTTGAGAGTTATTTGATAAAGGTAAGTGTCATAGAAACTGCAGAATATGCTCTTTCAGATACAGCACTATATAGAAATCACAATGTTTTACCTGCATGTGACTCTGAAGGAGGATTTGATAAAGAGATGCTCCTTTCCCTGCGTCTTTACGTTCAGCTCAGCGGTCTCCCCACCCTGATAATCAAGTGGTTTATTGGTATCTTCCACTAGATGGCAGTAACCACCTGCTGTAGCTAGACTTTACAACTGTATGTGTCCGGTTTCTTGGTCCTGGTGACTCCTGGGCCCTTATTCATAAAGGCAGTTTCTCAGAGGAGGAGTGCTGATCTAGGATCAGGTCCCTCCTGTCCATTTAATCTTATTCATTATGATCTAAAAGGAAAAACTGATCCCAGATCAGTACTCCTACTCTTTATGAATACTGTCACAGGTGACTCCTCAAGATGAGGCTCATGATTTATAAGTTATATTCTTTAAGAATCAATTAATAATTAACATCATTAATTGAACTGCTTTGCCATGAACAGATCTGTGAGGTCTTAACTTAAAGGTACTATATAGACTTTATGGTTATTTAAATGGGGTTGAACATTCATCCCATCAGATTGTGTAAAGGATTTTATGAGTTCTGAAAAATACTGACTTGGAAGCATCTCTCTGACCTCACCCTGCTGAAACACACTCAAGTAAAGACCACATAGCTACAGTTATATGCTTTTCTGTTTTTACCCACTTTTACAGCCAATGAATGGACTGGTATCAATATGAATCAGTGGAATAAACAGACTAGTTAACCATGAATAATGTTTACATATCTTGCACTACTCATCTCATATGTATATGCTGCATTCTATTCTATAATATTCTACTGTATCTTAGTCAATGCCGCTCTGTCATTGCTTGTCCATATATGTATATATTCTTAAATCCCATTCCTTACTAGTTTTGTGTGTATTGGGTATATGTTGTGAAATTGTTAGATATTACTTGTTAGATATTACTGCACTGTCGGAGCTAGAAGCACAAGCATTTCGCTACACCCGCTATAACATCTGCTAAACACGTGTATGTCACAAATAAAATTTGATTTGATTTGATGAGGACTGTTATTTATTTAATCAATTGTAGAATGCTGTAACGTAACAAAATGTGGAAAAGGTCAAGGGGTCAGAATCCTTTCTGAATGCCCTGTATCCTCCTCTTCCTACCTGGTTTCCTTTTCCTCTGTCAACCACCAGCCTCTCATCTCCAAGACAAATGAATGAGGTGAGAAAAGGAAGAGGTGGATGTACTGAGGCGGCAGGTATTTAAGGGGGTCAGCCGCAGCACTAGCCGGGACTCCGGACTAATCACAAATTCTTACTCTGAATGTATCCAGCAGCGCGCAAGGATACCATATTTGAGTGATCTAATGTAGTGCCACATAACTACCTTCATTAGCAGCCAAGCATCGATCAACATGTCACCAGAATAAGACCCTGGATATTTATTGGAAAGGAGCATCAATCTCATCACCTTGTACGTTCACCATCATTTATTTCACCTGTAACCCAGGCCCGGCGGCAGGATTAACTCGGCAAGGGGGCATCGGAAATTACTAAGGGTGGACAACTATTTTCACTTGCTGATAACACAGGGTGGATAATAATCGATAGTACAATTACACACAATGTATTTGCAGCCACGCACGGCTGTCTTGCCGCAAGAATACAGGCTACTGCACCGCTTTACAAACGTGGACAATTCGTAACCGGCTCGAGAAATTGCAAGTTATGACAACGCTACACAGCTACATGCAAAATACCCATCAATCCAATGCAAAACAGTTACTAATTACCATAATAACACTTCCTCATGCCAATACAATGCAAAACAGTTGCTAATTACCGTAATAACACTTCCTCATGCCGATACAATGCATTTCCAATCGCGGAAAGCAAACAATAATGTACAACGCACTACCAGGACTTATCGGTAAAATGCAGCTACCAAGCTGTCTTCCCACAAGAGTGCCGTCCTATGCTGCGTATGATAACAGAGAAATTAGTATTCCATAGCAACGAGTTGTTGATGGCAACACTATAGCTACATCGTTACTCAACCATTGGTCAAGGTCTGCCCACCCTCATCAATGTAATGCAAAGCACCTCTTCTACATTATAAAACAACATTAAAAACAATCTGATTATATTATATACCAAACATTTCAAATCCAATCACAGAAATCAAGCAGTAGACTTGGCAGCAACGCTATAAAAAAAAATCACGTCTACGCCTATTTCTGACGTTTGCCACGCATTTCCAAAAGCTAGCAAATAACTAAATAATACAAGCCCAGCCAGGCTGCCTGTTCTCACCCAGATTCAAAAGAGTTGCAGCCGCCTTGATGCTGTGTTGAACCTCCTCAGCAGTCTCTCCTTCCACTCCCCACGGAATTTGCTTGTAAGATCCCTCTCAAATGTCAGTTGAATCAGCTGCTCTTTCCTCCTGTGCAACATGCTCCGTCTGTGCTCACTGAATATGTTTGTATCTCTCCCATAACTCATCAAACTGCATCTGCCTTGCAGCAGTCACTCTCTGCCTTTGAACCACGTGCTACAAAATGTCAGTTTTCTCCCACAGTACAGGCGGGTTGGGTATTTCCCCAGACAAACCTGCGCTGGCTCCTCATCACCGAGGTCGTCAGGCACTAACGGAGGCGTCGGTGCTTGTAATATACTGGCGGTGCTGCTGCTAGGTTCGGTCTTGGCGGCTGCAGGCCCCTCCTCGGGTTGGTTACCTCCTATGTCACCAGGCTGCAAGACAGTTGCGCAGCTGCCTTTGCTGTTGGGCTCGGCGGCCTTGGCCTCGGTGTTTAGCGTCGGCACAGTGGCCTTGGCCTCGGTGATTAGCGTCGGCCCAGCGGCCTTGGCCTCGGTGATTAGCATCGGCTCAGCGGCCTTGGCCTCGGTGATTAGCGTCGGCCCAGTGGCCTTGGCCTCGGTGATTACATTTACATTTTAGTCATTTAGCAGACGCTCTTATCCAGAGCGACTTACAGGATTAGCGTCGGCCTAGCGGCCTTGACCCCGGTGATTAGCGTCGGCTCAGCAGCCTTGGCCTCAGTGATTAGCGTCGGCCAAGCGGCCTTGACCCCGGTGATTAGCGTCGGCTCAGCAGCCTTGGCCTCAGTGATTAGCGTCGGACCAGCGGCCTTGGCTCGGTGATTAGCGTCGGCCAAGCGGCCTTGGCCTCGGTGATTAGCGTCGGCCCAGCAGCCTTGGCCTCGGTGATTAGCGTCGGCTCAGCAGCCTTGCCTTTGGCCTCTGTGGCAGGCTTCTTCTACCCCCCCCTTTGATCCGATGCTGCCGTTGTGCCCTGGAGAAGCCACTTTCTAATATCCATCATACTATCAGCTACCTCCCTAACTGTTAACATTAGCTAAATTCCATCCAGCTGCGCGTTTTGTTTTTCGTAGTAAGTAACTTTGAAAGTAAAAACCTAAACGGTCAAATTGACCCACCCTTCTACTGTGAAGTTTTTTTCAACCGGTAAAATGTGGATGACGTACGTATGATGCGTGCAAGGGAGTTGCATGAATGAAGCATACACAACAAATGGGTTGGGCGTGACGGAGGGGGCAGATTGTGGGACAGAATAGGGGTACAAAACCGAGGGGGCACAATATTCCAACTAAGGGGGCAATGTCCTCTTCTGCCCCCTGGTGGCGCCGGGCCTGGGTGTGTTGAACATGCATGTATGAGAGAATACCTGTGAATGATTAACCTTTTTGACAGGAGGAATAGCCTCCCATGTGAATGAGGAGAGTGTGGGTTGTTATTTCTTAGACTGTAAAGGATCAGATTAATAACCAATAAAATGAGTGTGGGTATCGAAGAGAGAACCGTGACAGATTAGGTGGAAATGTGAGGAGAACTGAACTCTTAGGACACGAAGCCTGAAGACTACTGAACCAATCATTGCATAATAAGATTGAAATGTTGATAATAAGAGATTGGAATTTGCCTAGTAAGCTGATTGAATAATAAGTTTCGATATATAATGTGATCTAGGGGTTCCGATATATGGCTTCTGTGAAGATATGGGGAAAAAATTAGAAATTGTATGTGTGTATAATCGATTACTGGAGATTTGATAAAGTTATCATGGAAATAATAATCATAATAATTGTATACAAACTTGCACACCCAAACGTAGACGTACGTAAGGGGTGAGAAAAGTATTCTGAGTTGGTCCCTTTATGGATCATTTGATAAAGGTAAGGTTAAAGCATTGTATGACTGTCTAAAGGCTCTGGGAAATAGTCTAAGAAAAAGATTGCCATATGTTCACTTTTGGTAAAAGTATGGGAATTGACTTACCCCTAACTAATAAAAACTATAAATGCTTATGGGATTTCCTCCGTCTTGGTAATACATTTTGAAACAAAACCTATGCCCTGTTAAATAGAACCATTGAAATGTTGAACATGTAGAGATTTGTTTTTAAACTTAAGGCTATAATTTAGTGTACTCCCGATGGAGTTTTTGTTGATATTCCAACCGTTGACGTTCTAAACCAATTAGTGAGTAGGCAAAATGGAAAGTGTCTGTTTTCCTGTCTACACCCTCAGGCGCCAGACTTATGATGGACGGAGAGCGCCATCTACTGGGGACGGATGGACAGTGCCAGGCCATTCATAGTGAAAGATACAATCAGAAAGAAACCTGGTCTCGAGAGCTGCCTGGGAGAGTAGTCTCCCTCCGTGGGATGTTCAAAGTTTCTTTTTTTTTTGTTACAACCCAACCCTGATCTGTACTTCTCCACAACATTGTCCCTGACCTGTTTGGAGAGCTCCTTGGTCTTCATGGTGCCGCTTGTTTGGTGGTGCCCCTTGCTTAGTGGTGTTGCAGACTCTGGGGTCATTCAGAACAGGTGTATATATACTGAGATCATGTGACAGATCATGTGACACTTAGATTGCACACAGGTGGATTTCATTTAACTAATTATGTGACTTCTGAAGGTAATTGGTTGCACCAGATCTTATTTAGGGGCTTCATAGCAAAGGGGGTGAATACATATGCATGCACCACTTTTTCGTAATTAATTTTTTTGAATTTATTGAAACAAGTTATTTTTTTCATTTCACTTCACCAATTTGGACTATTTTGTGTATGTCCATTACATGAAATCCAAATAAAAATCCATTTAAATTACAGATTGTAATGCAACAAAATAGGAAAAACGCCAAGGGGGATGAATACTTTTGCAAAGCACTGTATGCAGCTTGTATGTAGTGCAGCCCTTGGCCTGTGTCTGGGTCACCTAAATCATCCTCCTCCCTACCATTTGCCCCTGGCTGCTGCTGTTCTAAGGGATCCACTGGCCTGCTGTTGTCATCTGTCCTCCTCCTTGGATCATCTGAAAGGTAGAAAGGTTGAGGTGCAACATGTCATTAGTTAGTTTTAAAGGGCGACTGCACTTCCTGATTTGGCCTCGTTTTAGATTGGGTTCGTTTAGAAATGCTAGCGGCCATGACTGAATTCAAACGTGAGTTGGTTTTGTGGTGTGGCTTGATGTGGGTGTCTCTTGTGTGTGTTTACAGGTTCCCAAATGTCACCTGACTGGCTTTGGATAGCCTATATCAGGGTCTAGTTAGGGACATGTCACCTGACTGCCTTTGGATAGCCTATATCAGGGTCTAGTTAGGGACATGTCACCTGACTGCCTTTGGATAGCCTATATCAGGGGCTAGTTAGGGACATGTCACCTGACTGCCTTTGGATAGCCTATATCAGGGTCTAGTTAGGGACATGTCACCTGACTGGCTTTGGATAGCCTATATCAGGGTCTAGTTAGGGACATGTCACCTGACTGGCTTTGGATAGCCTATATCAGGGTCTAGTTAGGGACATGTCACCTGACTGCCTTTGGATAGCCTATATCAGGGTCTAGTTAGGGACATGTCACCTGACTGGCTTTGGATAGCCTATATCAGGGTCTAGTTAGGGACATGTCACCTGACTGGCTTTGGATAGCCTATATCAGGGTCTAGTTAGGGACATGTCACCTGACTGGCTTTGGATAGCCTATATCAGGGTCTAGTTAGGGACATGTCACCTGACTGGCTTTGGATAGCCTATATCAGGGTCTAGTTAGGGACATGTCACCTGACTGCCTTTGGATAGCCTATATCAGGGGCTAGTTAGGGACATGTCACCTGACTGGCTTTGGATAGCCTATATCAGGGTCTAGTTAGGGACATGTCACCTGACTGCCTTTGGATAGCCTATATCAGGGTCTAGTTAGGGACATGTCACCTGACTGGCTTTGGATAGCCTATATCAGGGTCTAGTTAGGGGCCGGCAATAAATTACACAATGAAAATGAGACAATAGTGTCATATCTTTACATTTTCTCTTTAAATTCGTTCAATATTTGTATATGAACAATAGTGTCATTGTCTCATTTAGAAATTCATTTGTATATGAATTTCTAAAATGTATAGTTGATTTGATTTTTAAGTAATTTAAGCTATTTGGAGCTATTGACATTTTTACATATCGTCCCATGAACATTGTGTAATTTACCGATGGTCCCTAACTAGCCACATAGAGATATCTAAAGTCAACTCAAATGTACCACAGACATTACGACCGGGTCGCGTGCAGCTTCACTCCAAATGGATGATTACTTGTGTGCTGCCAGCCGTCATCTGCCAGCCTCTTTACATTCTGTAGTCAATTTTGACAGAAGAATGAATGTTTCTCACTCATTTCGGTCCCCCAGAGGCTGTTTTCTAAATGAGAAGTGTTTTTTTAAGTGCAGTTGCTCTTTAAAGTTACTGTATACTGACAGGACCAAGGCAACTCAACTATAAAGGCATAACAGCGCAACACAACTCCAATCATGACAGATACGAAGCTACATAGCCCCTAGGGTATATGAATATAAACACGAGACAAAACAAATGAGCCTGTAGAATGGAACAAGTTATAAGACCTCTATGATTCATTTCATTTCGTCAGCTAATGTGAGATTTTTAGATTAAATAATATTTGAGGACACATTACTTAAGGGCCTGTGTATTTTCTAAGTTATGTTCACCTACAATCTAACCACAAAGCTGGCCATCTTTTCTCCTTTATGGCTGACCTCCTCCTTCCCTTCTAAGTTCAAGTGTGTTTATTTATTATATACACATGATATACACTGTGTGGACAAAACATTAGGAATACCTGCTCTTTCCATGACATAGACTGACCAGGTGAATCCAGGTGAAAGCTATGATCCCTTATTGATGTCACCTAAAGCTGTGTCGGTCATGACATTCTGTCAGCCGGTGATTGTCATTCAGATACTGACAGTCTCATGGTAATTAACCCTTAATTAACATCAACACATTTACCATCTCCTGGATTCCACCCATAGCCTACAAGCCACTGATGCGGACCTTTGGAACATCTACATTTAAAAAGTCTAATAAATCCATTCAATATAGCCTACACCATCACAATAACTCCAGTATGAAAATGTATGCATTCACTAACTGTAAGTCGCTCTGGATAAGAGCGTCTGCTAAATGACGTAAATGTAAAATTATTTATTTTAGACAGGTCTAAAGAAACATGACATTAAGAAAATGTAGCCTATTTCAGAAGAACACACTAAGAATTAGGGGTTCAATTAATCAACTCTGCACCGGTACCCCCCTGTATATATAGCCTCCCTACTGTTATTTTATTTTACTTCTGCTCTTTTTTTCTCAACACTTTTTTTGTTGTTGTTTTATTTTTACTTTTTTGTTAAAAATACATGCACTGTTGGTTAAGGGCTGTAAGTAAGCATTTCACTGTAATGTCTGCACCTGTTGTATTCGGCGCATGTGGCCAATACAATTTGATTTGATTTGATTTGATTTGGAAAGTTGAAATGTAAAAAAGGTTCTTACATTTGGAGAGTTCCTCTGGGAACCTTTCCTAATCAATGGGTTCATATTTGAACCTTTCTTATCATAAATGGTTCTTGGAGGAACCTGAAGGTGAAAAGGTTCCTGGAGGAACCTTTCAATATGCTGACGCCCTCTTAATATCAATAGGTTCCACATGACTACTACCACCCATATCAACATTCCATTCCAGGAACGGTCGTTGAGACAGACTGGTCACTACTAATTTTTGTAGTGAACTTATGGAGCTGCTGTGTAGTGAGCTTGTGACCCCTTGTAGAATTAAAAAGTAATTTCCGGGTAGGTCTGTCTGAGTAAAAGTAAGTGTTAGACTTGTCCTGTGAACACTACGAGCGACAAGAAACCTCAGGAGAGATCAACCACAGAAAACTCCAGAAAACACGTCTCCTAGACCAATTCTAGGTGTGTTGTGTCCTTCATGTCTGGACCACAAGGACAAAACCATCGATGCCATTCTTTGAGATGCACCTGATTGTTTTAATGGTGGGATATATATATATATATATATATATATATATATATATATATATATATATATATTATTTATGTTGTATATTATAAATGAATGTTTTTAATAATGTATTGTATAAAATGATATAGTATATAATGAATGAGATGTTGTGTTATTGATTTTTTAAAACGAGAATGGACTCTACCTACATATGTATATATCCTACTGTTTATACCAAACAAATGTCCATTTTATGTGACATGTCTCAAGGTGTCTCAGAACCCATGAAAATGCATGCCAAACCAAGTCTCTACTCAAGAGTGGACCACTGGCTCCACCTAGTGGATGTTCAGTTACATCACAGTTGTAGAAATAAATTACCCAGCACGTTAGTATACTATTCTATATCCCTCTCTCAATGGATAACAATTCACTCAATGGATAACAATGGTTTTTTAAATATTTAACAGTATTTCAATATTTGTTTTTTGCAGACATTTTAAGACTGGATGACATACAATTTTCAGGTAATTAATATTATTATTTTATTTATTTGTTTTTTTTTAAGGGGGTAGATCAGCTTAATATTGCAGATAGATTGTAACTTCCATCAATGTAATTGTCTGCATCACTTCCAGTCCCCCATGTTTTTTATATATATACACACACACACATATTTACATTTACGTCATTTAGCAGACGCTCTTATCCAGAGTGAGTGAGTGCATACATTATTTTATTTTTTTCTCCATACTGGCCCCCCGTGGGAATCGAACCCACAACCCTGGCATTGCAAACGCCATGCTATACCAACTGAGCTACATCCCTGCCGGCCATTCCCTCCCCTACCCTGGACGACGTTGGGCAAATTGTGCACCGCCCCATGGGTCTCCCGGTCGCGGCCGGCTACGACTGAGCCTGGATTTGAACCAGGATCTCTAGTAGACCACTGCACCACTCGGGAGATAATACACATACACACATATATATATATATATATATATATATATATATATACAGTATCTCACAAAAGTGAGTACACCCCTCACATTTTTGTAAATATTTGAGTATATCTTTTCATGTGACAACACTGAAGAAATGACACTTTGCTACAATGTAAAGAAGTGAGTGTACAGCTTGTATAACAGTGTTGTCACGATCGTCTTCAAAAGGAGTAGACCAATACGCAGCGTGTTGAGCGAACATGATGCTTTATTTAATTAAAGCGAAACACGAAACAACAAAACAAATAACGATTCGTGAAGTCCACAGTGACAATGACTGTACAGGAACAAAAACCCACAAACACAAGGTGAAAACCGACAGTTTAAATATGGCTCCCAATCAGAGACAACGAGCCAACAGCTGACACTCGTTACCTCTGATTGGGAGTCACTCAAACAAAGAAATACAACAACCTAGAACAACCCAACCAAGAAACAGAAACCAAAGAAACGAACACACCCTGGCTCAACATACAGAGTCCCGGAGCCAGAGCGTGACAGTACCCCCCCCCTAAAGGCGCGGACTGCGACCGCGCCTTAACAAAACCCAAACAGGGGAGGGCTGGGTGGGCATTCCTCCTCGGAGGCGGCTCCGGCTCCGGGCTTGACCACCACCCTTCCACAATACCCCCGTAGCGCCCCCGGTCCGGTCTGACCCCGTTGGCTGGATCAGGACCGGACATCGACGGAGCGGATTGCTCAAGCTCCGTTGTGGAGCAGCTGCCCGGTACCTGATCAGGCACCGGACTGACGACGCGCACCCCTGGCTTGGCGCGTGAGGCAGGAACTAACCGGACCTGGCTGACGATTCGAACCCCTGGCTTGGTGCGTGGAGCAGCAACGGACCGGACCGGGCTGACGATACGCACCCCTGGTTTGGTGCGTGGAGCCGGAACGGGCCTCATCGGACTGACGACTCGCATCCCTGGCTTGGTGCGAGTAGCAGGAACGGGTTGGACCAGGCTGACGACTCGCACCCCTGGCTTGGTGCGAGTAGCAGGAACGGGCTGGACCAGGCTGACGACTCGCACCCCTGGCTTGGTGCGAGTGGCAGGAACAGGCTGGACCAGGCTGGCGACTCGCACCCCTGGCTTGGTGCGAGTGGCAGGGACAGGCCGGGCTGGGCTGGCGACGCACACCGTAGGTTTGGTGCGTGGAGCAGGGACAGGCCGGGCTGGGCTGGCGACGCACACCGTAGGCTTAGTGCGTGGAGCAGGGACAGGCCGGGCTGGGCTGGCGACGCACACCGTAGGTTTGGCGCGTGGAGCAGGGACAGGCCGGGCTGGGCTGGCGACGCACCCCGTAGGCTTGATGCGTGGAGCAGGAACAGGCCGGGCTGGACTGGCGACGCACCCCGTAGGCTTGGTGCGTGGAGCAGGGACAGGCCGGGCTGGGCTGGCGACGCACACCGTAGGTTTGGTGCGTGGAGCAGGAACAGGCCGGGCTGGGCTGACGACGCACCCCGTAGGCTTGGTGCGTGGAGCAGGGACAGGCCGGGCTGGGCTGGCGACGCACACCGTCGGCTTAGTGCGAGGAGCAGGAACAGGCCGGGCAGGGCTGGCGACGCACACCGTAGGCTTGATGCGAGAGGCAGGAACAGGCCGGGCTGGGCTGGCGATGCGCACCGTACACTTAGTGCGGGAAGCAGGAACGGGCCGGACCGGACTGGTGACGCACACCACTTGCTTGGTGTGAGGAGCGGGACTGGGTTTCATCATAACCTTCCGCTCCCTCAGCTGCCTACCGAGTTCCTCTCGCCGTGCCTCATTTCTCACCCTTTCCCTAATCGCCTCTAATAGCTCCATCCTCTGCAACATTAACTCCTGCTCCCTCTTCGCCAGTAGCTCCCTTAACCTGGTGGCCTCCTCACCTAATCGCCCAATACGCCCTGTGGCAGCCTCCTGCTGCCCAGTCGCCCATGCCGTGTGCCCCCCCCTAAAAAATTCTTGGGGGTGCCTCTCGTCCTTCCGACGATGGCACTGCTGACGCCGCTGCTCCTCTCTTGTCCAGTCTGCCTGCTCCTGGACACGCTGCTTGGTCCTTTTACGGTGGGTTTTTCTGTCACGATCGTCTTCAAAAGGAGTAGACCAATACGCAGCGTGTTGAGCGAACATGATGCTTTATTTAATTAAAGCGAAACACGAAACAACAAAACAAATAACGATTTGTGAAGTCCACAGTGACAATGACTGTACAGGAACAAAAACCCACAAACACAAGGTGAAAACCGACAGTTTAAATATGGCTCCCAATCAGAGACAACGAGCCAACAGCTGACACTCGTTACCTCTGATTGGGAGTCACTCAAACAAAGAAATACAACAACCTAGAACAACCCAACCAAGAAACAGAAACCAAAGAAACGAACACACCCTGGCTCAACATACAGAGTCCCGGAGCCAGAGCGTGACAAGTGTACATTTGCTGTCCCCTCAAAATAACACAACACACAGCCATTAATGTCTAAATCGCTGGCAACAAAAGTGAGTACACCCCTAAGTGAAAATGTCCAAATTGGGCCCAATTAGCCATTTTCCCTCCCTGGTGTCATGTGACTCGTTACTGTTACAAGGTCTCATGTGTGAATGGGGAGCAGGTGTGTTAAATTTGGTGTCATCGCTCTCACACTCCCTCATACTGGTCACTGGAAGTTCAACATGGCACCTCATGGCAAAGAACTCTGAGGTCAAACCTGACAACATTAAATGTCTTTTCTGTAATGATAGTGGTGAAGTATCATTACGTGATAACAGTTTTGGGGAACAAAGTATGATGATATCCACTACAGCAGATAAGACAGAGGGTATCACTTTCCAAAACAATGTCCCCTGGTCACTCCCAGTACATATGATTAAAGGAGTCCAAGGCACCTTGATTACATAGATCACACAGAGAGGTTATGATTTTCATTAAATTATGTTTTCTAGGTGTAAGGTATACCCTGTGTATGAGATTAAAATGTATCAGCTGATAATTAGGATTGTTAGATGAACCCACTAAGTTCCTGATGAACTCAACTGGTGAGCCTCTTTAGCAGCTAGTTCCATGGACACACTGATTTCAATGTCCTTTGCCAAGGTCAGATGACTTTCAGTCAACAGTCTCTTTTGTGTAGCTTCACTCCGTAGCCCACATACTAGTCTGTCACTAATGATGTCATTTAGAACAGCATTAAACTCAGTGTTCTGATAGTTTCTTTAATGCAGCAGCAAACATTGTTACTGATTCTCCCTCTTCCTGATGTCTCCTGTGGAACCTGAACCTTTCAGCATTAACTAGTGGTTCTGGTGAAAAATGTCCTTTAAGTATCTCCACAATATCCCCATACGTCTTATTACCTGTTCTGTCTGGCTGTAGCAGGCTGCCTAGTAAATTAAATGTCTTTGGCCCCATTACACTAAAACATGGAGGCACAATTTTGTCCTCATCCATGTCATTTACAAGAACTAAATATTCAAACCGTTCTGTATATGAGCTCCACTGCTCAATACTTTCATCAAACTGTCCAATGTTTCCATCAATTCCAATAATTTTTTGTTTCTCAATAAGCTCCTGATTGTCACTCACTTCAGTATTGTCCTCAACCAAAGTGTCGTAGTAAATATAAACTGTTATACATTGATCTGAATACATGTTGTGTAAGATGTTGTGCAAGACCTATTAGGGTCAGGAGCTTGTTTTCAATAAATGCTGTTCCTATGCAAGAACAATGGACAGAGGACCATATCTTGTCACCAGATGGCCAAGGACAACACCCACGCCACAGGCCACAATCACTTGTTGCTCCCCACGAGTTTCCCTTGAGACACACACACACACACACACACACACATCTCACTGTGGACGCACACTCATTCTCATACCTCACGAGTTCTTTGACACACACAGACATTTCACTGTGGACGCACACTCAAACTCCACTTCCTTCTACTGGTCGGGTGCCAAGGGCAGAGGACTCTGCCGTGCACCAATGGGACATCTGCTCTGGACAGAGCAGACCCGCCTCCTACGCCTCGGGAACCAATCAAGGGACTAGAAGAAGGACCCCTTCCTTTATGTTACATTGTATAAGTAATGCTGTAAACTCTGTTTATCCATCCTTCTCAGCTGACACTATTAGCGTGGCATATGATTAGGTCCATGCATGTTAATTAGCAGGATCCCATGCATGTAGCTTGAGCAGTACCAGCTATCTCTGTTTTAATAAACTGCCTTTTGCTTAAGCAAATTCCTCTCTGTCTAGCGTCGATGGTTTTGTACTCCCTCTCCTAATTATGGTTTCACCAACAAAAGCAATATTTTCCTCAGTCACGTGATCTTCATTCACTTCACTCACTGACGTTTCCTCCTAAGTTCGCTAATTTAGCAATTTTTTTCCCCCAAAGTTAATCTTCACAGTTGAATAAATGTACTTTCCTTTAATCACTGTATGTTCCTCCCCCTTTTAATCATTTTGTTTTCCCGCTCCGACGTCCGTCTCCAGTCCTTTTCTGCCGTCCATGACGATGTTAACTCTCTTTCTTAGCTAGCTAGACTATGCACTTGCCTCTGCTAGCAATACACTGTGCTAACATTAGCCTAGACTGTACCACAGAAAATAACAGTTTTAAGCAGTTGTAAAAACCCACTTCTTCCAGACAGAATAGTTCCTGTAGATTCAGACTTACTCATCGCCAATCTTTTGTTATGTCTTGTGGGTTTCATAACCACGTCTGTATAACAATTCAATAATGATGAGACAGGAGACAGGAATCAGTTCAACCATTTATCTGGAACGTGATCACCTCAATACATACAAACCCCCATGATGCTCTGCAGCACAACCCCAATATACAACAAATACATAAATAAGTAAATGGACACTAAACAAAACTCATAGAGGAATTGAAATGTTCAGTTGTAGAAAGTAGGGCCATGGGATAGGGTCAGAAAAGTCAGTATGTTTGATAACTGGTTACAGAGGTGACATAACAAGCATAAGGTCCATTATAACACAGTGAAGTAGAGGTGGGAGCTAAAAGCAGACATGGACAGTGAGACGGTGTGAGGAGGGCAGGGGTGAAACACTAGATCAGGACAGGTAGAAATGGCAGGGCTGGTTGTGTTCAGTGTGTGTGTCCAGTGTGTGTGTGTGTGTCCAATGTATGTACAGTGGGGAAAAAAAGTATTTAGTCAGCCACCAATTGTGCAAGTTCTCCCACTTAAAAAGATGAGAGAGGCCTGTACTTTTCATCATAGGTACACGTCAACTATGACAGACAAAATGAGAAAATAAATTCCAGAAAATCACATTGTAGGATTTTTAATGAATTTATTTGCAAATTATGGTGGAAAATAAGTATTTGGTCAATAACAAAAAAGTTTCTCAATACTTTGTTATATACCCTTTGTTGGCAATGACACAGGTCAAACGTTTTCTGTAAGTCTTCACAAGGTTTTCACACACTGTTGCTGGTATTTTGGCCCATTCCTCCATGCAGATCTCCTCTAGAGCAGTGATGTTTTGGGGCTGTCGCTGGGCAACACGGATTTTCAACTCCCTCCAAAGATTTTCTATGGTGTTGAGATCTGGAGACTGGCTAGGCCACTCCAGGACCTTGAAATGCTTCTTACAAAGCCACTCCTTCGTTGCCCGGGGCGGTGTGTTTGGGATCATTGTCATGCTGAAAGACCAAGCCACGTTTCATCTTCAATGCCCTTGCTGATGGAAGGAGGTTTTCACTCAAAATCTCACGATACATGGCCCCATTCATTCTTTCCTTTACACGGATCAGTCGTCCTGGTCCCTTTGCAGAAAAACAGCCCCAAAGCATGATGTTTCCACCCCCCTGCTTCACAGTAGGTATGGTGTTCTTTGGATGCAACTCAGCATTCTTTGTACTCCAAACACGACGAGTTGAGTTTTTACCAAAAAGTTATATTTTGGTTTCATCTGACCATATGACATTCTCCCCAATCCTCTTCTGGATCATCCAAATGCACTCTAGCAAACTTCAGACGGGCCTGGACATGTACTGGCTTAAGCAGGGGGACACAGCAGGATTTGAGTCCCTGGCGGCGTAGTGTGTTACTGATGGTAGGCTTTGTTACTTTGGTCCCAGCTCTCTGCAGGTCATTCACTAGGTCCCCCCGTGTGGTTCTGGGATTTTTGCTCACCGTTCTTGTGATCATTTTGACCCCACGGGGTGAGATCTTGCGTGGAGCCCCAGATCGAGGGAGATTATCAGTGGTGTTGTATGTCTTCCATTTCCTAATAATTGCTCCCACAGTTGATTTCTTCAAACCAAGCTGCTTACCTATTGCAGATTCAGTCTTCCCAGCCTGGTGCAGGTCTACAATTTTGTTTCTGGTGTCCTTTGACAGCTCTTTGGTCTTGGCCATAGTGGAGTTTGGAGTGTGACTGTTTGAGGTTGTGGACAGGTGTATTTTATACTGATAACAAGTTCAAACAGGTGCCATTAATAGAGGAAACGAGGGGAGGACAGAGGAGCCTCTTAAAGAAGAAGTTACAGGTCTGTGAGAGCCAGAAATCTTGCTTGTTTGTAGGTGACCAAATACTTATTTTCCACCATAATTTGCAAATAAATTCATTAAAAATCCTACAATGTGATTTTCTGGAAAAAAAATTCTCAATTTGTCTGTCATAGTTAACGTGTACCTATGATGAAAATTACAGGCATCTCTCATCTTTTTAAGTGGGAGAACTTGCACAATTGGTGGCTGACTAAATACTTTTTTTTCCCCACTGTATGTGTGTGTGTGTGTGTGTGTGTGTGTGTGTGTGTGTGTGTGTGTGTGTCCAGTGTGTGTTTGTCCAGTGTGTGTGTGTGTGTGTGTGTGTGTCCTGTGTGTGTGTGTGTGTGTGTGTGTTCAATGTGTGAGTGTGTGTGTGTTTCCAGTGTGTGAGTGTGTGTGTTTCCAGTGTGTGTGTGTCCAGTGTGTGTCTGTCCAGTGTGTGTGTGTGTGTGAGAGTCCTATGTGTGTTTGTCCAGTGTGTGTGTGTTCAGTGTGTGTGTGTCCAAAGTGTATGGATGTGTGTATCCAGATTGTGTGTGTGTGTGTGTGTGAATCCAGTGTGTGTGTATGTGTGTGTGTGTCCAGTGTGTGTGTGTGGATGCGTGTCCAGTGTGTGTGTGTGTGTGTCCAGTGTGTGTGTGTCCAGTGTGTGTGTGTGTCCAGTGTGTGTGTGTCCAGTGTGTGTGTGTGTGTGTGTTCAGTGTGTGTGTGTGTGTGTCCAGTGTGTGTGTGTGTGTTCAGGGTGTGTGTGTTCAGTGTGTGTGTGTATCCAGCGTGTATGTTTAGTGTGTGTGTGTCCAGTGTGTGTGTGTGTGTGTATGTGTGTTCAGCGTGTGTG
>NW_025535915.1:67500-75992 GCF_020615455.1 Coregonus clupeaformis | reverse complement strand
TCAGTGTTTCAGTTCAATCTTTTCTTCATAGCCATATACATGGAGTATACCAAACATTAGGAACACTTTCCTAATATTGAGTTGCAGCCCCCTCCCCCCCTTTACCCCCAGAACAGCCTCAATTCATCGGTGCATGGACTCTACAAGGTGTCGAAAGCATTCCACAGGGATGCTGGTCCATAATGACCCTAATCCCTCCCACAGTTGTGTCATGTTTGCTAGATGTCCTTTGGGTGGTGGACAATTCTTGATACACAGGGGAAACTGTTGAGCATAAAAAACCCAGCAGCGTTGCCGTTCTTGACATAAACCAGTGTTCCTGGCAACTACTACCATACCCCGTTCAAAGGCACTTCAATATTTTGTCTTGCCCATTCACCCTCTGAATGGCACAAATACACACTCCATGTCTCAATTGTCTCAAGGCTTTAAAAATCCTTCTTTCACCTGGATTCACCTGGTCAGTCTATGTCATGGAAAGAGCAGTGTTCTTAATATTTGTATACTCAGGGTATATTGACTGATTTTCGGGTAACTTTCAGACAGACACGCACAAGCACTTACACATGGACACATGTGTGAATGCGTGTGTGAATACGTGTGTGTGAATGCGTGTGTGTGTGAATGCGTGTGTGTGTGAATGCGTGTGTGTGAATGCGTGTGTGTGAATACGTGTGTGAATTAAAAAAAATAAAAAATCTTTCACCTTTTATTTAACTTAAGGTGCTTAGTTGAGAACAGGTTCCTAATTTACACTGCGACCTGGCCGATAAAGCAAAGCAGTGCGATAAAACAGACAACACAGAGTTACATATGGGGTAAACAAACATCAGTCAATATCACAATAGAAAATCTATATACAGTGTGTGCAAATGCTTAGTAAGTTTGAGTAAGGCAATAAATAGGCCATAGTGCAAAATAATTACAATTATAATTTAGTATACACTGGAGTGATAGATTGCAGAAGAGATGTGCAAATAGAGATACTGGGGTGCAAATGAGCAAAATAATAACAATATAGGGATGAGGTGTTGGGTGGGCTAATTTCAGATGGGCTGTGTACAGGTGCAGTGATCGGTAAGGTGCTCTGACAACTGATGGGCCTGGCTCAAGGCTAGCTCAAGGCTAACTGGTGCTTGCGAAGGGGCAATGGTAATTAGCGGCAACAGGTTGCGGCTAGCTGGTTCGTGATCCGCGCTAGGGGTCCAGTGATTCTGGCAGAAAATCGGTATGCTCCTGGGTCGAATAGCATGCTGTGCAGACTGGCGTGAATTGTCCAGGCTACAGCTAGAGCTGGCTGGTGGAGTAGTGCAGACACGGACAATGGTGAAGTACGCTAACGGTGGATAATCGCGTAGCCATTCGGTTGCAGCGACTAGTTTTCAGCTTAAGGTTCTTGATAAAAAGTTATAATAAATAATAGAATCCTTTCCACGTTGGGTGTGGCGAGTTGCAGGAAAGTATATTTAGTTAAAGAATGAAAAGTACAATTGAGAAATATATACAAAATAGACAAAAAACAAGAAACTGGCTATTTACACAAGGACACAGGAAAAAAAACACGACCGCACTGCTACGCCATCTTGGAATCATGTGTGTGTGTGAATGCGTGTGTGTGTGAATGCGTGTGTGCGAATGCGTGTGTGTGAATGCGTGTGTGTGAATGCGTGTGTGTGAATGCATGTGTGTGAATGCGTGTGTGTGAATGCGTGTGTGTGTGAATGTGTGTGAATGTGTGTGTGTGTGAATGCATGTGTGCATGAATGCGTGTGTGTGAATGCGTGTGTGTGAATGTGTGTGTGTGAATGCGTGTGTGTGTGAATGTGTGTGAATATGTGTGTGTGTGAATGCGTGTGTGCATGAATGCGTGTGTGTGTGTGAATGCGTGTGTGTGTGAATGCGTGTGTGTGAATGCGTGTGTGTGTGAATGCTTGTGTGCGTGAATGCGTGTGTGTGAATGTGTGTGTGTGAATGTGTGTGAATGTGTGTGTGTGTGAATGCATGTGTGCGTGAATGCGTGTGTGTGAATGTGTGTGTGGGAATGTGTGTGTGTGAATGCATGTGTGCATGAATGCGTGTGTGTGTGAATGCGTGTGTGTGTGAATGCGTGTGTGTGAATGCGTGTGTGTGAATGCGTGTGTGTGTGAATGCATGTGTGCGTGAATGCGTGTGTGTGAATGTGTGTGTGTGAATGTGTGTGAATGTGTGTGTGTGTGAATGCATGTGTGCGTGAATGCGTGTGTGTGAATGTGTGTGTGTGAATGTGTGTGAATGTGTGTGTGTGTGTGTGAATGCGTGTGTGCATGAATGCGTGTGTGTGTGAATGCGTGTGTGTGTGAATGCGTGTGTGTGAATGCGTGTGTGTGAATGCGTGTGTGTGTGAATGCGTGTGTGTGAATGAGTGTGTGCATGAATGTGTGTGTGTGAATGTGTGTGTGTGAATGTGTGTGAATGTGTGTGTGTGTGTGTGTGTGAATGCGTGTGTGCATGAATGCGTGTGTGTGAATGCGTGTGTGTGTGAATGCGTCTGTGTGAATGCGTGTGTGTGAATGCGTGTGTGTGTGAATGCGTGTGTGTGTGAATGCAAGTGTGTGAATGTGTGTGTGTGTGTGCATGTGTGTTTGTGTGAATGCGTGTGTGCGTGAATGCGTATGTGTGTGAATGCATGTGTGTGTGAATGCGTGTTTGTGTGAATGCGTGTGTGCGTGAATGTGTGTGTGCGTGAATGTGCGTGTGTGTGAATGCGTGTGTGTGTGTGCATGCGTGTTTGTGTGAATGCGTGTGTGCGTGAATGCGTGTGTGCGTGAATGCGTGTTTGTGTGAATGCGTGTGTGCGTGAATGCGTATGTGTGTGAATGCATGTGTGTGTGAATGCGTGTTTGTGTGAATGCGTGTGTGCGTGAATCGTGTGTGCGTGAATGCGCGTGTGTGTGAATGCGTGTGTGTGTGTGCATGCGTGTTTGTGTGAATGCGTGTGTGCGTGAATGCGTGTGTGCGTGAATGCGTGTGTGTGAATGCGTGTGTGCGTGAATGCGTGTGTGTTTGAATGTGTGTGTGCGTGAATGCGTGTGTTTGTGTGTGTGAATGCGTGTGTGTGATTGTGTATGTGTGAATGTGTGTGTGAATACGTGTGTGTGAATGCATGTGTGTGATTATGTATGTGTGAATGCGTGTGTGAATGCGTGTGTGTGAATGCGTGTGTGTGAATGCGTGTGTGTGTGAATGACTGTGTGTGTGAATGCGTGTGTGTGTGAATGTGTGTGTGTGAATGCGTATGTGTGTGAATGGGTTTGTGTTTGAATTTGTGTGTGCGTGAATGCGTGTGTTTGTGTGTGTGAATGCATGTGTGTGAATGCGTGTGTGTGAATGCGTGTGTGTGAATGTGTGTGTGTGTGAATGACTGTGTGTGTGAATGCGTGTGTGTGTGAATGTGTGTGTGTGAATGCGTATGTGTGTGAATGCGTGTGTGTTTGAATGTGTGTGTGCGTGAATGCGTGTGTTTGTGTGTGTGAATGCATGTGTGTGAATGCGTGTGTTTGTGTGTGTGAATGTATGTGTATGAATGCGTGTGTGTGAATGCGTGTGTGTGAATGCGTGTGTGTGTGAATGCGTGTGTGTGTGAATGCGTGTGTGTGAATGCGTGTGTGTGTGAATGTGTGTGTGTGAATGCGTGTGTGTGTGAATGCGTGTGTGTGAATGCGTGTGTGTGTGAATGCGTGTGTGTGAATGCGTGTGTGTGTGAATGTGTGTGTGTGAATGCGTGTGTGTGTGAATGCGTGTGTGTGTAATGCGTGTGTGTGTGAATGCGTGTGTGCATGAATGTGTGTGTGTGTGAATGCGTTTGTGTGAATGCGTGTGTGTGAATGCGTGTGTGTGTGAATGCGTGTGTGTGTGAATGCGTGTGTGTGATTATGTATGTGTGAATGCGTGTGTGAATGCGTGTGTGTGAATGCGTGTGTGTGAATGTGTGTGTGTGAATGCGTGTGTGAATGCGTGTGTGTGAATGCGTGTGTGTGAATGTGTGTGTGCGTGAATGCGTGTGTGCGTGAATGCGTGTGTGTGTGAATGCGTGTGTGAATGCGTGTGTGTGTGAATGCGTGTGTGTGTGAATGCGTGTGTGTGATTATGTTTGTGTGAATGCGTGTGTGAATGCGTGTGTGTGAATGCGTGTGTGTGAATGTGTGTGTTGAATGCGTGTGAATGCGTGTGTGTAATGCAGTGTGTGTGAATGTGTGTGTCGTGAATGCGTGTGTGTGAATGCGTTTGGTGAATGCGCAGACGTGCACGTGCTTGTGAAAATTCCTCAGGGTAAAGCAGTGTAAATGTGTCTAATTAGCTGTTTTGAGGGGCTGCAGAAAGCTCTCACTCAGCTATTCTCCTCACTTTAAAGTCTGTTTCATCTCACTGTAATGTCTATACATCTATTACACAACCTGTATATGAAGATCCAGGAGTTTAATGCCTTTATTGAGGATAGCAACGGATACAGCCAGAAAACGGGTCAGTTCCAAGGGTCAGATATTCCTTCATGGAAATAAACCTGGGAAAAGCCCAGACCTCAATCCATTTGAGAATCTGTGGTATGACTTAAAGATTGCTGTACACCAGCAGAACCCATCCAACTTGAAGGAGCTGGAGCAGTTTTGCCTTGAAGAATGGGCCAACATCCCAGTGGCTAGATGTGCCAAGTTTACAGAGACATACCCCAAGAGACTTGCAGCTGTAATTGCTGCAAAAGGTGGCTCTACAAAGTATTGACTTTTTTGGGGGGTGAATACTTATGCACGCTCAAGTTTTCTGTTTTTTTGCAGGAAGCATGGCTGTAGTGTGAATATGTGTGTGTGAATGCGTGTGTGTGTGTGAATGCGTGTGTGTGAATGCGTGAATGCACACACGCATTCACGCACAATACTCTTTACAGTCGTTTTATGATGAACACACAAAAAAGGTTTTTTCGCCTGGTCACAAACAGCTGATGTGTACTGTGCACTGAAGTCCACAAGCGAAGGGAAAAAGTGAGAGGAGGAAATAAAATGATCGTCTTCCCTCATCTTATACGTCACCGAACGTCACTGATACATTTTCAATTTAGTCATCTAGCAGACCCTCTTATTCAGAGCGACGTCATCTAGCAGACCCTCTTATTCAGAGCGACGTCATCTAGCAGACCCTCTTATTCAGAGCGACGTCATCTAGCAGACCCTCTTATTCAGAAGCGGCGTCATCTAGCAGACCCTCTTATTCAGAGCGACGTCATCTAGCAGACCCTCTCTTATTCAGAGCGACGTCATCTAGCAGACCCTCTTATTCAGAGCGACGTCATCTAGCAGACCCTCTTATTCAGAGCGACGTCATCTAGCAGACCCTCTTATTCAGAGCGACGTCATCTAGCAGACCCTCTTATTCAGAGCGACGTCATCTAGCAGACCCTCTTATTCAGAGCGACGTCATCTAGCAGACCCTCTTATTCAGACTGACGTCATCTAGCAGACCCTATTATTCAGGCGGCGTCATCTAGCAGACCCTCTTATTCAGAGCGCGTCATCTAGCAGACCCTCTTATTCGAGAGCGACGTCATCTAGCAGACCCTCTTATTCAGAGCGACGTCATCTAGCAGACCCTCTTATTCAGAGCGACGTCATCTAGCAGACCCTCTTATTCAGAGCGACGTCATCTAGCAGACCCTCTAATTCAGAGCGACGTCATCTAGCAGACCCTCTTATTCAGAGCGACGTCATCTAGCAGACCCTCTTATTCAGAGCGACGTGATCTTGAGATAGCTAGGTCAGACAACAACATAAAAAACTAAGAAATACATACCATACCATACTATACCATACTATACTATACCATACCATACTATACCATACTATACTATACTATACCACACTATACCATACTATACCATACCATACCATACCATACTATACTATACTATACTATACTATACTATACTATACTATACTATACTATACTATACTATACCATAATATACCATACTATACCATACTATACCATACTATACCATACTATACTATACCATACCATACTATACTATACCATACTATACCATACTATACTATACCATACCATACTATACCATACTATACTATACTATACCACACTATACCATACTATACCATACCATACCATACTATACTATACTATACTATACTATACCATACTATACCATACTATACCATACCATACTATACCATGCTATACTATACTATACCATACCATACTATACTATACTATACTATACTATACTATACTATACTATACTATACTATACTATACTATACCATACTATACTATACTATACCATACTATACCATACTATACCATACCATAATATACTATACTATACCATACACTATACTATACCATACCATACCATACTATACCATACTACACCATTCTATACCATACCATACTATACTATACTATACTATACAATACCATACCATACTATACTATACCATACCATACCATACTATACCATACCATACTATACCATACTATACTATACCATACTATACTGTACTATACCATACCATACCATACTATACCATACTATACCATACCATACCATACTATACTATACCATACCATACTACACCATACTATACCATACCATACTATACCATACTATACCATACTATAATATACCATACTATACCATACTATACCACACCATACCATACTATACCATACCATACCATACTATCCATACCATACTATACCATACTATACCATAATATACTATACTATACTATACCATACTATACCATACTATACTATACCATACTATACCATACTATACCATACCATACTATACCATACTATACTATACTATACCATACCATACCATACTACACTATACTATACTATACTATACAATACCATACTATACCATACTATACTATTTCATACTATACTATACCATACCATACCATACTATACCATACCATACCATACTATACTATACCATACCATACCATACTATACCATACCATACCATACTATACCATACTACACCATACTATACCATACTATACTATACTATACCATACCATACTATACTATACTATACCATACTATACTACACCATACTATACCATACCATACCATACTATACCATACTACACCATTCTATACCATACCATACTATACTATACTATACTATACAATACCATACCATACTATACTATACCATACCATACCATACTATACCATACCATACTATACCATACTATACTATACCATACTATACTATACCATACTACACCATACTATACCATACTATACTATACTATACCATACCATACTATACTATACCATACTATACTACACCATACTATACATACCATACCATGCTATACCATACTACACCATTCTATACCATACCATACTATACTATACTATACTATACAATACCATACCATACTATACTATACCATACCATACCATACTATACCATACCATACTATACCATACTATACTATACCATACTATACTGTACTATACCATACTATACCATACTATACCATACTATACCATACTATACCATACTATACTATACCATACCATACTACACCATACTATACCATACCATACTATACCATACTATACCATACTATATTATACCATACTATACCATACTATACCACACCATACCATACTATACCATACCAAACCAACCATCCATACCATACATGTATACTATACTATAATATACTATACTATACTATACCATACTATACCATACTATACTATACCATACTATACCATACTATACCATACCATACTATACCATACTATACTATACTATACCATACCATACCATACTACACTATACTATACTATACTATACAATACCATACTATACCATACTATACTATTTCATACTATACTATACCATACCATACCATACTATACCATACCATACCATACCATACCATACCATACTATACTATACCATACCATCTCCATACTATACCATACCATATATACATACTACTGCCATACTACACCATACTATACCATACTATATTATACCATACCATACCATACTATACCATACTATACCATACTATACCATACTATACTATACCATACTATACTATACCATACCATACCATACCATACTATACCATACTATACCATACTATACCATACCATACCATACCATACTAAACAATGCTTTACCATACTATACCATACTATACCATACCATACTATATCATGCTATACCATACTATACCATACTATACCATACTATACTATACCATACTATACCATGCTATACCATACTATACCATACTATACCATACTATACCATGCTATACCATGCTATACCATACTATACCATACTATACCATACTATACCATACCATACTATACCATACCATGATATACCATACTATACCATACTATACCATACTATGCCACACTATACTATACCATACTATACCATACTATACCATACT